>NW_024802945.1:949211-1026106 GCF_019175285.1 Sceloporus undulatus
ACTTTATTTATATAGTGCAATGTCTATACTGGTTAAGTAGATATAGGCCTGTTACAGACTGCCAAAATAAAGCTGCTTCAGGTCTCTTTAGAGGTATGCTGTTTAAATGATGCATGGGTCCTAAGAGTCCGGAGGTTGCGCCAAAGCCACACTCCATTCCTAAGCACTGGAGGGCAGCTTTGGTGCAGCTTCCGGATTCTTAGGATGCATGCATCATTTAAATAGCATACCTCCAAAGAGACCCAAAGCAGCTTTATTTTGGCAGTCTGTAACAGGCCATAGACTCCCCACTGACAACTGGAGGGCTGCACTTTCCCTGGCTTTGCTTCAAAGGTTATTTAAAACAACTTCGCCCTTCCTTCTGTAATATCCACACATGGGAGGAACACACCTGCAGACAGCTCTTTATCATTCCCTTTTCTCTTGAAAATTATAGTCATGGAAGACCCCAGGGTTGCCTTCTGCTCTATTTCCTGAATGCTGTGCTCCATTTCTATGGCAAAATGTACTTACTTGGTCATGTAAAGTGAAAATATGCGCCACAAAGTTGCCTGTCTGCTTATGGTGACCCCTTGAATGCCAAGGTTTTCTCTTAGACAAGAAAGGCTCAGAGGCGGTTTGTGATCCAGTCCTGCCTCTGAATATAGCCTACAGCACTTGCTATTCCTTGGCAGCCTCCCTTCCTGGAAAATAAGACAATGCCTTATATTAAGTTTTCATCGCTATGGCTTATTTTCATAGAATCCTAGAGTTGGAAGAGACCCCGAAAAGGGCCCTGATCCAGTCCAACCCCATCCTGCCATGCAGGAAATCCCAATCAAAGCATCCCCACTGACCGATGTCCATCCAGCCTCTGTTTAAAGGCCTCCAAGGAAGGAGACTCCACTACACTCCGAGGAAGGAGTTTCTTTCAGGGCATGTCTTATATGGCGCGGACGCTTAGAAACCCCGCTACGGCTTATTTCACGGGTATGTCTTGTTTTGGGGGAAACGGGGCAATACTAACCAGGTCGGCTTCCAAGACTGGAAGGGATTCGGTGCTTTCAGATTTAGGCGAATGTGCCTTTAGTGACCCTATGAAACAGGATGCATCAGGCGCAGGAGAGCACACTGCGATGTGTTGTTGTGGTTTGCGAAGTCGAAGGCTTTAATGGCTGGTATACATAGTTTTGTGTGGGTTTTTCGGGGTGTCATGCGGCCATGTTCTTTGATGCCGGCGAAACGTCAGAAGCAAACTCTTCTAGAACGTGGCCGCATGACACCCCAAAAAACCCACACAAAACAATTGTTGTGGTTGTAATGTCATTTATAACTGCCTTTGCTGGTAAAGGCCACCAGGTATTCGCTATCAAGTGTTAGGATGAGAAAGGGAGAGACTGACACAAAAGGAGCAGAAGAGCCCCACCATAAACTACAACTCCCAGAATTCCACAGCCTTCAGCCAGGATGCTGAAAAATGGTGCCAAACCTGGCTTATTCCTCCAGCCTTTGCCTCCTCCCTTAGAAACAACAGCATTTGCCTTCTCTGTCATGGAAGTTTCCTCTCGCTCCCATGGAACCCTAGGATTTATAGTTTTAGGGCCAGTGGTGCCTCCCCGAACTACAAATCCCAGGATTCCACGGGGACTTTAAAGTGGTTGATGCAAAAAGAAGACACAATACCCTTTTTTCTTTCCCCTCCTCGTCGTCGTCCATGAATGTTTTGCCTTGAATCTGCGGAGGCCTAGCTGCTGGAGCCAACTCCGGTCGCCATGGCAACCTCCGCACCCTTCGGGTCAAAAGCCGGGGCTTCCATGTGCGCAAACAAAATGGCGGTCCTTCCAACCCGGAAGCAAAGCCTGCGTCTCGTTGGTATTTTTATTGTCCTCTCTAGGAATTGATACTCTATGACCACCCACTCAGCCCTGAAGCGGAGGCAACGCATGCGCAGACGGATCGCTCCCCCTCCTCGTCGGAGAGGGATGAAAGGGAACCGCGTGAGTCTTACGTCAGGCTCAGGCGGCTCTCCTGCGTTCCTGTAGCACCTTCTTCCAATCGGCACATTCGATACCAAAAAGTATACTAAGAATTTATTTATTTCTTCGTTTCCCCTTAAAAAACCCTATGTTTCCCACTCCTAAGTCCTTCGCTCTGGTTGTGAGCCGGCAACTGATTTTTTTTACTGCGTTCTTTCTCCCAGAGGTGTCGAAAGTGCGGAACTGAAACAAGAAGTGTGCGTAGAGAGGCAGAGAGAGAAAAAACCCTTGGATGGAAGCGAGAGGGAGGGCTAGAGCGGAGGAGGAGGAGAGAGCCATCTAGTCTGTCTCCTCCATCCGCAGATTCGCCAATCCAGCGGGGCCACGTGACCGCCTTGGCGGGGGACCGCGAGGGGCGGGTGTTTATTCACCGAAGCGGAAAGGACTCCGAGGGAATTAAAGAGGCGGGGTCCGTAGCGGAGGCGCCAGCGGCGGCAGCGCTGAGGAAAGTGCCGACGCGGATCGCAAGGCCGCTGGCGCACTCTGAGGCGAAAGAAGAAGAAGACGGCGAGGAAGAAGGAAAAGGAGGAGGAGAGGCGGCGGCTTCGTTCTCTTCCTTCGGCTCCGTCTGAAGGGACCTTGGCTGGAGACGGGCCTCGTCCCTCAACGGCTGCTGCCCGAGACTGCGGCCCTTCCTTCCCTCCCTCCCGAGAACCGGCTTCCCTCTCACAGTCCTTCCCTCCCTTCCCTTGGCTTCCCTTCCTTCCCTTCTGTGGCGCCTCAGGGAAGAAGGTCCCTCGTTCCCTCTGCCTGGCCTCTCCAGCCCCAGATCGCCTTTCATGCCCCCTTCCCCTCCCAAAAAAGGGTTCCCTATTCTCCTCTTAACTGCCCTTTCCATCCCCAAATTGCGTTTTGTCTCTCTTTTCTGACACCTCCAAAATAAGGGTTCCTGATTCCCTTCTAGCAGCCCTTTCCGTCTCCAAATCGTCTTCCAGCTGCCTTCCACCTCCAAAGAAAGGGTTCCTAGTTCCCTTTCACATCAATGGGAGCATCCATTTAACCATTCCTTCCCGTTGCCCCCTTTCCTCCCACAGAGAAGACCCTTCATTTCATAACAACTTCGTTTTGCCCACCTGCTTCCATCCCTCTATCCCTTCCTTCCCTCCAAACACACAAACAGGGAGTGCTTATGGGTTTGTCCCTCTCCTCCGACCCATCTTTCCTGGCCAAGAGCCAGCCCCACCTGCCTTGCAGGTATTACTTCCACCCCATTTCCCTCCCTGTCAACTCAGATGTGTGCATCCAGCCTTGAAAAGGGACCAGCGGAGGTGTTTCTTTCCCCTTCTCTCTCTCTCACACACACAAGTGTTGTCTCCAGTACATTTTTATTCCCTTCCTCTGCCGGCCGTTGCTTTTTAAAATGGTCCCTGGACCATGATCTCCTCTTGTCCAAACTGGGCTGCTTCTCATCAAGACGGTTCCGGCTTTTAAAAGGAGGTTTTTATCCCCCCCCTTTCCTATAAGCAGCTATAACCCCCCTTTTTACTTCCCTGCCCATAAACCTTCCTTTATACTTTCTATCTTATGCTTTGATTCCTTCATCTGCCCTTGGAGCACTCCTTATTCTCCAAACTGAGGAACTGACCCCATTGGAAGTCCCCTCAGTCCTCTGTTTCGCTCACCTAGCCATATCTTTCCTCCAACTCCAAACAGAAGTGTCTGTTCTTCCTTTCTTCAGTGGCCCTTCCTTCCGCTGCCTCCATCCTTCTTCCTTCATGGTCCATACAGGAACCTTCATTGGACCACCAAGAGCCTGTTCTCCTTTCATTTTTGCTGGGGGAGGACAGGCCTGGGACCTTGGGAAGCCTTTTCTTTCCAGGTGAGGGGAGCCATAGAAGGACTGGAGTGAGGGGTGTGTCCAACCCCTAAGTGATGTCTCTGGAGGGCGCATGAGAAGGGAAGAAGGAGCTGCACCCCTGACAGACACCAACCCTACTCGCCTAGCCATGGAGTGTGTGCAGGTTACTCCTGTGCAACAACAACAACAACAAGGGAAAGCCGCTGAGGGGGACCGTCTCTTGTTGTTACTGCCACCTCCTCCTGTGCAAAAGAAAGAGGAGGCCACGCTGCAGGGCTCTGAGTCCTGGGCTGCCTCCCGAGGGGACAGTGGCCAAGCTGACATGCAGCTTCCAGATGCTTCAGACTCTTTGGGACATCCTAAAAATGCAAACAGCCTTCCCTCCCAGCACAGCCCTGCCACCCTGAGGATTCCTCTGGGCAGCGAGACGGCGGACTGTTGTACGAAATGTTCATCGAAAGCAGATTTGAAAGAGACTGTGAGCTGCGACGGAGCGCAAGAGCTGTTGAAGGAGACTTTGAGCCACCCGCTGCAGAAAGAGCCACTGGTGCGCGAGGGGCCTTGTAGTAACCCTCCTTCGGTGGCAGAGTCCATTGCGACTGTCCAAGAATGCCTTAGGGACAGGGAAAGGTCTTCTCAGCAGAACAACCATTTGCCAGAAAAATCGGATCCCCTTTCTCAGAACTGTTGTTTAAGCTTAGAAGGAACGAGTGCAGACAGTCCAGAGGATGACCAAGCCAGCCAAGGTTCTCCGCCGGCTGAAGATGGGAAACTCAAACCTGGGGCAAAACACGTCACATTTCCTTCTGACGAGGACATCGTCTCTGGTGCCGTGGAGCCCAAAGATCCCTGGCGGCATGGTAAGCAAGCATCAACTCCAGTGAAGGCGCCTCTCCTTTCTGTGGGTTTGGATTACACTAGTTTAGGCCTGCTGACCTTCTCCACAGGCTTGGTTCTTTCTTTGTAGTGCGAGACCTGAATTTGCATTTGACTTTCTTAGTCACTTATCCTCTTAAACTCTGTTAGCACATGTTGCTATCAAGTGATAAAAACACAGAGTGACCAGATCCTGTTAGATAAACAGAGGTTTTTTTAATACCCAAAGCAAACATAAGGCCCCATACAGACAGGCCAAAATTAAGCTGCTTCAGGTCACTTTGGAGGTATGCTGTTTAAATGACACACATGTCCTAAGGGGCTGGAAACCATACCAAAGCCACGTTCTGGTCCTAATGACTGGAGCATGGCTTTGGCGCAACTTCTGGACTCTTAGGATGCTTGCATCATTTAAACAGCATACCTCCAAAGTGACCCGAAGCAGCTTTATTTTGGCCTGTCTGTATGGGGCCATAAGTGTAGGCAATAAAGAAACAACCAATTAATAGGCAAGAAAATCGCTTATGAACAGTGAAGTATTTTAATTGTCAGTGTAAGTTCTATAATGGGATAACTTTGTGGATCTCCCGTTGGAAAATATTGCACAGTATAGGTACCCCAACAAAGAAGACTCTGCTTGGTATATCATTGAATCATACAGTTGGAAGAGACCCCAAGCAGCATCAAGTCCAGCCTCCTTCCATGCTGGAACACATAATCAAAGCATGGCTAAGTGGAGATTTCCACTTGAGTCTCCCAAAGCCCTTTTAAACAAAACAAAATCATTTACAACTTCCATGGGCTCTGCAAACCTAGTTCTGGGATTTCTTAGTTATCACATGAGTCCCTGGGAAAGTAGATGCTCTCTGTTTTGCAAGTGTTATGTTCTGAAGTATGGTGAACAATTTTAGGCTGCATCAATAAAAGTATAGTGTCTAGATCAAGGGAAGTAATAGTGCCACTCTATTCTGTTTTGGTCAAGCCCCACCTGGAATATTGCGTCCAGTTCTGGGCACCACAGTTAAAAAAGGACATTGAGAAACTGGAGCGTGTCCAAAGGAGGGCAACTAAAATGATGAAGGGTCTGGAAACCATGCCCTATGAGGAACGACTCAGGGAGCTGGAGATGTTTAGCCTGGAGAAGAGAAGGTTAAGAAGTGATATGATAGCCCTGTTTAAATGCTTGAAGGGATGTCATATTGAGGAGGGAGCAAGCTTCTTTTCTGCTGCTTCAGAGACTAGGACCCGGAGCAATTAATGCAAGCTCCAGGAAAAGAGATTCCATCTCAACATTAGGAGGAAATTCCTGACAGTAAGGGCTGTTCGACAGTGGAACAAAGTGTAATGGAGTCTCCTTCTTTGAAGGTCTTCAAGCAGAGGCTGGCCATCTGTCAATGGGGATGTTTTGATTGAGAGTTCCTGCATGGCAGAATGGGGTTGGACTGGATTAGGGCCCTTGCGGTCTCTTCCAACTCTGTTATTCTATGATTCTATGAACTGTGTTGAAGAGGAACATGGTGTTCAAAAGTTTTCAAAGCTTGTTTTTCATTTAGGTGTTTCGTATCAGCTTTTAGGGGTGGTGTTTTTGGTCCGCGTAATCATCCTTGAGGCAGGAACACTTAATCCCTCTTACACTCAGGCTTGACTTTTCTTTTCAGTTGCTAAACTAGCTCAGGTAATATAGTCTGCAAATATATGCATGATATTTTTTGAGACTTTCCATGCTGGGAGCCGGGCTGAACCTCCAGAGAAGAAAAATAAAATCGGTGTGCCTAGCAATGCTTTGAACTTGTGCAATGTATTTTTTTCAGTTTGATTGAGTCTTTTGTCTTGAAGTCATGGGTGTTTGGAAGATCGCTTTGAATGTACTGAATATATCAAGGACTTTCTTGTGTACACGTATTTTGTTTCAGAACTCCAGGATCGAGTGGTTGCAGAACATGTGTTGAATTGAAATTGAATCATTAGTCATAGACCCATAGAAATCAACAAGTTTAATGTTGCAATTGCATGACTTCAGTGGATCTGTTTAAAGTATCATTACATCTGAATCCAACTATACAGTTATAGCGCCAGTGTTAAGTTCCACTACAGTTAGCTACGTCTACAAGACCAACATATTTTGGTTATATGAGCTCATGAGAAGGTGGAAGTTCATTTTGGAAAATGTTGTGATTGTGTCAGAAATAACATCAGTTGAGAAATGGCTTATTCTTTGCTGTATAAATTTTCATTCTTTCAAATTATCACGTAATTGGTTTTCAAGCCCATTTTTGAAACAGGCAAGGCTTGAACATTCCTGTCTACGAGGAAAAGCCGCTTGTCTCCCTCAATAAGCATGTCTGCTGGCAGTGATGGGTACATCATTGAGAAAGGAATGTGTTGTTGTGCTAGTTCAAAGTCCTGGTGTAACAGATGAGGCCACAGATTTGAGTGCTGTCACAAACCACTTGGATCCCGCACAAGCCAGTGGTAGCAGCTGGTGTCTGTGGCCTTGTATGAGGAACCCTATCTTAGACTGTATCCTGGTTTCTTTGAGGTTGTTGATGAAATTCACTCATTTCTACTGTGTCTTCATGCATATGTAATATCTTTATGTGCACTTCACAACTCCTGCAGAAGTGTGTTGTGCAGTAATTTGTTGGGCATGTTCTGTTAGATCCCTCAGTTATACTCTGGAAATACAGTGAGAAAGCCTTCTTCTGCACAAAGACTGTTGATGTAACAAGTCCGAAGGCTGAATATCAGGGAAAGTGTGTGTGTTTATTGCCTAGTGTGGGTAACACACACCCCATTACTTCTGTAGAAGGGCAATAAAAAGCCAATACTGTATGGTTTACTGGCTTGAGTTTTGGACTAGGACTCTGGGAGACCAGGGTTCAAATCTCTTCTCAGCCATGGAAACCGACTGGGTGGCTTGAGGCCAGTCAGACTGTCCAGGTTTCCATAAATGAGAGTCAGCTTGAAGGCACATAATAGCAATAAGGCCCACAGATAAGAAAACCAGCAGACAGCGCACTATAATTTGTTTGTAAGAGCCACAGCAGTATCCAAGTGACACACACTAATTTTCTTACAATGACTGGTACAAAGGGCAAACATTTTCCTCATCTGCACCCAGTCCTGGGACTTTTTACTTCTAAGATACATTGGCATTTCCATGGGTTCAGAAGATCCTTAGAAGTCCCTCAGTACAAGTTCTTTTTTTTTAATCCATGTGAATAAGGTTCAGTTCCTCTTTCAAGTTCTTAAATGCTCTTGCAAATCACATGATTCTAGGCTGCATGCATGCAGCATTTGTGTTCAGACTTCTCTCAGCCTGATGGCATTTCTGAGTACCATGTGAAAAATACTTTGCCCATTTTGTTCAGTGTGAGAATTGGGTACTAAGCTCTCCAAAGGATTCCGCATTGCCTTGCTGAAAGCCAGAATAGTATTCTTTTTGTGAGGATGAACACAATGTGCATAATCTGTTATTGTAAAAAGCTTTTTATTCCACACTTCCCTTAACACTGTGAAGGAGGCCATAGTCATTTCAGGTAGCTTTAACTGACCTGACTTTTGTATGGTTTGTGTTGATTTGATTTTACTTCAAAATAGCCAATGCAGGAGTGAAAGGAGAAAAGATCATTAAGGTACAGGTTTATCATTTCTTACCTAATAAATCCAGAGTTTCTTCCTTGGGGGCCAACTATTAAAACAAGAATCCTGCACATACCATTAGTTAGTCAGTATGAAGGCAAGTGCAAAACCCCATAGCAGATGTGTGCCTTCAGATTGTCTGTCAACTTATGCTGACCCCATTAATTTCCTAGGGTTTTCTTGGGCAAGGAAGTCTCAGAGGTGGTTTTGCCCGTTCCTTCCTCTGAAATATAGCCTGCAGCACCCGGTATTCCTTGGTTGGCTCCTATCCAAGTACTAACCAGGGCTGACTCTGCTTAGCTTCCAAGAGCAGATGGAAACTGCTCAATGTAGATGTTTAGGGGCCTTCGAAATAAACAGAGTTGGAGGGAGTAGACCACATCCTTTGTGTGTAATGGTTCCCACCTTCAGTCTCTGAAACCTCCAGCCGAGAGTGGATCTTTGGAGTTTCAGGGAGGAGTCCACCGATTAGTACAGACTACGGTTTCTCAACCAGGATTCCATGAAAGCCTAGGGTTCTGCGAGAGGTTGCCAGGGGTTGCCTGAGAGATGGTGACTGAAGACAAACAAACATTACTTTTTTAAGCTGTACACAAAATCTCTTATACTGTACAAGTAAACCGCTCGGATTCCCAGTGATTGGGCAGTATATAAATAGATCCTATCATCATCATCATCATCATCATCATCATCATCATCATCATCTTGAGACCTGAACATTATTTCAAGGGTTCTCTCCAGAGCAACAAGTTTGAGAAAGGCTGGTATATACAATACTATGGTAGATGAACCCATTGTTGGACTTAGTGTAGGGCAGCTTCCTGTGTTGCTGTGCTAAATATGAAGCAATCGCCCATATGTTCAGTTAGCAAACTTGAGAACGACATCAATAAAGTAAAATCTTATTTATGCAAAAACCCATGATGTTGTGATAATAAAATTACAACTTCCATCAAATAAAACCCATCTTGATACATTAATGACTTGTCAGCCACACTATGTAGCTAACCAAAAATACTCAGACAGGCATGGTCTTGACACTGACATACAACAGATGGAAAATTAATATTGTTGAATACCTGTGAAACTGAAATTCTAAGGGTTGCAAATAACAGTACAAAAGTTATTAGTCCACAAAACTCTTCCTAGCCTTCCTTCCTGCAGATAGCAATGTTAATTATATGTACTACATCTGCATCCTCAAAAATGAAATGTAGATTAGACCAGTGAGGGACATGGGCTCTTGGAGATGTCTCATCTACAGGTTTGCCATGAATCAAGGTTGACTCGAGGGCACTTAACAACAAGGACAGTAGTAAAAGATTAGTAAGGGTAGCATAGACCAGAGTGGAAGAAGCCAGAGAGCCAGGTCATGTCCCCAAAAGTAAATATCAGTTGTACTGTGGACCCGAATGGTCCCAGTTCAAGTGCTGACTCAACAAGAAGTTCAGGTCAACCTTCCCCACTTTGGTGCTTTCTGGGTGTTTTGGACTTCAGCTCTCATCAATCTCAACTGCTATGATAGATAGTCGAGAGTCCTGGGAGCTGAAGTCCAAAGCATCAGTAAGACACCGAGATGGAAGGATGCACGTTTTAATCAAACTTCTCTCGACCTCAGAGATCCCCTTGCCACAGCTGTATGCAGGTGTTGCATATCTGACTGGGTTGTTGTCAGTTTATTAGATACTGAAGTACTTTGAACATCTTAATGCACTAGTACTGTATTAATTGCCAGTATTTCTGTGGCCTTGGTGTTTCTTCTTCTGACACTCAGGAATGAGAGAAAGGAGCAAAACAGGATCTGGACTAGTCAGCTGTCCCTGGCAAACTGACTTGCAAAGATGAGCTGTGGCACTAAGTCTTGAGGAAAAAGCCAACCTGTCTTCAAGATGAGTTCTCACCATTTCCTATTATAAGACAAGCCTTCTGCTCACACTCCCACACCATCTAGCTTCTTCCAGCGTAATGGCAGAGAGGGGTTGTGTTTTATGGGAGTGATCGGTGACATGGAGAAAGAGGAGGAAGGAGTCATTGTGTTTTCAGCTTGCCTTTCTTGGCCAAGGCAAAGTGTATCCAGAAGTTCATGAGTCAGTTTCATCTTGGCTCGCCAGTGGTGCATCCACTGATGCACCAGTGGTGCATCCAGACTGCTTTGTGCCCTGAGACACCTGCAGTAACACCAAGAGATTTCCCTCTCCTTGTGGTTCTGTCACTGTCCAGTGTACATGAAGGAGTAGGGGCTGAGTTTTCCTATACTACTCTTTTGTTCAGCCTGTGTTTTTACTTGGAGAGTTTTCGAATGCAGCTATCAGAAGCACATTATAAATTCCCTATAGGCAGTCGCTAATAAGACTCTTTCTTCCTTGGAAAAGTATCATCAGTTTAAAGTTCTCAGATTTCTTGGATGTTTCAGAGGCTGATTTCTTTACCCAGGCATTCTCATAGATATCTCCATAAATGATGTACTTTTCTTCTGCTTCTTCCACTTGTATCTGCGGTGTGTCTTGCCCACATTGTTCTGGTTCCTGTTTTTCTTGACACCTGTCAGGCCCTGTTATCAAGATAATCCTGACATGTCTGAGCTGAGAAATGTCTTTTTTGCACCACAGCTGCCTAAAAGGAATCTTAAGTCTGAAACATAGCTTGTTGTATATGAGGGAGGGAGGGAGAGAGGGAGAGGACAGATACAGATTTTTTCCCCTCAGTATTAATGCTTTGCTGTGTCAGTTGCTGAATTTTGTTACTGGTGCATACATGGCACCATATTGTAGTCAAGTTATTATACAAATCACTAGGCTGTACAGCTTGGGACCCGCCAAACCAAAATGCTCACATAGACTGTGTGGCCTTCTAGGTTGTTTAATAGTCTCCAGCCCTCCTGTACAGCCCTCCTCAGGGAGTAGAAGAAGACAGTCCCATGAGGTACTCACTGTGGGTATGGTGGATTGTGTCAAGGCAGGTCAGTTGGGTCACATGCTGCGCAGGTCTGGACAAATAAAGCATTAATTCACCAGCATTACTTGCTGTATGACTGCTTTGGTGACAGGGTCTGAATCAGACTGCTAAGGGCAAGAAAGGATAGGTGATGATGATTCCATCATTGGTGATACATCCATCTGTCTGCTAGTGGGCTTCAAGCCTTATAGACAAATGACCTCTGCTGTAACTCCAGACTGTTATATGAACACTTCCTGCTCAAATTTTGCTGTTGTGTGCCTTCAGGTTTTTCTAACTTGTGGCAATCCTAAGGCAAACCTATCATGGGATTTTCTTGGCAAGATTTGTCCACCCCCTGAGGCTGAGAACATGTGACTTGTCAAAGGTCACCCGATGGGTTTCATAACTCAGTAGGGATTCTCCGGTGTCATAGTCCAACACTCAAACCACTATGCCATGCTGCCACATTCCAATTTCGTTACGATACATCTTTCTCCTTACCTTTTGGGATGACCAGCTGTCAAGTGAGAGCCATTGTGGCATAGTGGTTTGAGTGTTGCACTGAGATTGTGGAGACCAGGATTCAAATAGCTACCTGTATGTACTGATAATATTACAACAACTTTGGCATGGTATGTTAAGGATTGATTTTTGTAGACAAATTCTTCTTTTTATTCCCATGTCTTCCACCATGAAATTGTCATTGTGTCACTGACACCAACCTCTTTTAGGCTCTTCACAGCCAGTAGTTTGTGAGCAAAGAGATCTTGCAGCATCTCTGAGACTAACTGAAAGAGACAAGTTGGCAGCATGAGCTTTCATGGACTTGAGCCTACTTTCTCAGATGCACCTGGTAGCAGTACTGGATCCAGTAGATTGTAAGTGACTGCTTGTTCTAGAGCACCTCTTTTTACTCCTGCAGGGATCTAGTGCTCTGTTTCCTGAAAGTGAATGCCTTTTTCTCCTTCTGCACCTGACCCTGCAGGTCCTTGTTGTTCTCCAGGCACTTTGCCCAAAGCAAGAATGTTTGCTTATCTGTCAGGTGCTGTCTCTAGCATTGGCCTGCTGGGGAAATTGCTTACCTTTGATACGCAGAGTCTGTAAAAGGACATGATTTTTTGGTCAAATGAGAGATGGTTATTTGGATGATGGTTTGTTTCTTCCTGTTGAGACTAAGCTCGCGTAGTTTGCCTAGCCTTTAAGCAAGGGAAAGAGAAGAAAGTGGGCCTTTTTGCAAAAGCGATTTGGTAGTCCAAACTGGTCCAACTGGTTAGGAAGCATTTGGGGCTGGGCTAGCTGGCATCATGGCAGCACCAGGATTTCCTTGTCTGGCTCTCACAATTGCTATAACTGTTTTCTTTGCCGAACAAGCAGGATTTAAATTATTCTCCCCCAAAGTGGGAGTCATGCTGCCCTTCAGATGTTGTTTGGCTGAAACTCACAGCATTTTCACCATTGCGTATGTTGGCTAGGGCTGTTGGGACTTCCCACAATGTCTGGAGGGCCATGTGATTCCTGTTGCTGTTTGAATCCCTACCCACAACATGGGAACCAGTTTTACCTTGTTTTTATAATGGGCTGTTCCTCTTCTCCCATCTTTGTCTCTTGTCTCAACCTATTTTAAAAAAAAAAGGTTCCTCAACCCAAGTAAATATGACACACCTTCAGTTAAGACACTATAACCTTCTTGGAGCTACCAATCCATTGGTTGCATTTCAGTGATTCCAGGATGTTTCCAGTGCAGTGGAGATATTTGGACATACCAGGGCCTAAAAGCCATGTCACTGGATAAGACATGGGCCTGGGGGTTTTCCAGAAGAGGTGGGAGGATGAGATAGAGGTGAATTGGAAGAAGATGACAGCATATTGGCTGTAGTGCCAAAAGCAACCATATTCAAGGACTCAACAATCTCCTTCCTTCCAACATTGGGAGCCTGAGGCGAATAGAAGGATTGTTTTAGGTTGCAGTTGGTTTGCTAGTCACAGGTTCTAGCACCAGCTAAGATAAAGCATGATTCATACCATTCCCTTTCAACCTCAAGAATCAAAACACGGCTTTCAGGATTTGCTACCAAGCAGCTAGTTTTGCTTGTGCATAATGAGGCCTAATTTGAAGCCTGGCTTTGGAATATGGAAACCTACACCCCCAAATGCGCACTCTCCCAATTAGTCCCTTCCTCTGCTTGGTGGCTGTGTGAGAGTCTTCTCTGTTTTGGTGCGCATAACAGTGGTTTTGTTCACTGTCTTGGCGCGAGTTGAAGCCTTCTGCCTTCCAAACCTCAGCTGAGTCATGTCTGGTCATGACGGTTAATGCTTTCCCTGGGATGCCTTGTGTAAGCAAGCAGTTCCCAACTTGCTCTCCTCCAAGGAGCTGTGGAGTCTGTGCAGAACCAACTCTGTAAAAGTTTTTGCTGTTTTGTTTTTGTTCTTTCTGGGGGAAAAAAAAGGTTTTGGAAAGCCCTGTTCATTGTTGATTAGATCCAGAACTTGGCAGGTTATAAACTTGCCCAAGCTCCCTGCTCTCCCATTAATCTTAATGGTTGAACAGTTGTGACTTTCAGAGTTTGGTTTTTTTAAAATGTTGTTTTTAAAGTTTTGTTACAGCAATTCTGCGGTCTGTCTGACTCAAAGGCGTGGGATGCCTGCAGCGTTTATGTGGATAGATAAATTATCTAATCAGACTCTTAATCAATTAAGAGCATGTTCATAGTGGTTGAGGATGATGGAGGTTGTAGTCCAACACATCAGGGGAGCACCATGTTGTGGCAAGCAGAATTAGAAGTCTCCCCTGAATTAGCAGAGCAGCAGATTTAAAGTGCATGTTTAAAATACTGTGATGACACTTGAAGAGAAGTCCAAATCCTAGAGAAAGCAACCACCATCTTAGCATTCCCTTTTCCCTCTCAAGAAAGAGAGAGAATGCATTTTCTAAAATGATGTTTGTTGTTTATGTACATGTGCATCGCCTAAAAATGTGAAAAAATATGGACAGCTATGTTAGATCAGACCAAAGGCTTATCTAGTCCTGCATTCTGTTCACATAGTGGCCTGTCAGTTGCCCAGGGAATACCTGCCAGCAGGTCATGAGGACAGCTACACAGTCCCTCCCTCCACCTTGCAGTCCCCAGAAATTGATGTATTACATGCCTTCGAGCTGAGTTATGGTGACTTTTATCCTAGAGTTTTCTTAGCAAGATTGGTTCAGAGGAGGTTCAATATTGCTTTCATCTCAGGCTGGGAGTGGGACTGGCTCAAGATCAACAATTCTGTGGCTAAACAGTGGGTTTGAACCCTGGTCCAACACTCGTACCTTATCTGATACTGGAGGTGTCATACATCCATCCTGCCTAGAAGACATGGATAGCTACCTTTAAAGCTATCCAGGTAGGCAGCTATCACTACACTTTGTAGCAGTGAATTCCACAAGTGTAGCAACATGCTGGGTGAAGAAGTACTTCCTTTTGCCTGTCTCTGCTCTTGCTTCGAAACTACTGGTTTTACCTGTATGCATAGTCAATAAATTAGTTGACTAAAGTTTCTGTCATTGACTGACAGCCTGAAATTATTTATTTGTTATGTTTGTAACCCACCCTTCCTCTCAGGAGCTGAATATGGCAGTTGAGCTTTGTTATAACCCTGTCAGCGAAGTGGACGGTGAAGTGACTTGCCCAGGGGCTGCACTCTCCCTTGGCCCTTGGGCACCAAATACTGAAAGTGCCCAACTCCAGCTGCCAAGCACAACCTGATTGCTGGCAAGCAGTGCTTGCTTGCCAAACACACTCCTTGGCTTTCTTTTCAGTTTTGTACAGAAATTAGACATGTACATTCCTAAGTCAATTCCATATTTCATCTATCATACGACACCTGTATCCATGAGGGATATGATCCAAGACTTATAGTGGAAAGCCAAAATTGTGGATAATGGCGAACCTTATATTTCCAGTGGAAATTGACCATAGAACCAATCTGAAGGGCCTCCACCACAACTCTGTGCTGATCTTCCACCAGAAATTGACCATAGAATGATGGTGGAATATCACCAGATGTCTAGAAAGACCTTTTTTGCTGGATGTGCATAAGTGAAACCGTGGTTGCTGGTCCTGCAGATATGGAGGGGGTTGTACAGTTGTCCTGTTACTTTTTGAAGCCACAGTTATTTCCGTCAAGCACTATTAGCTTACTAGCAAATGGTAGAAAGGTTCTTATTATGTACCTTCCAGTTGTTGCCAACCTGTGGCAACCCTATCATAGGGTTTTCTTCACGAGATTTGTTCAGAGAGGCTTTGTTTTTGCCTCCCTCTGAGGCCGAGAGTGTAATATGCCCAAGGCCACCCACTGGCTGGATCAACTTACACTCTTACAAATGCTGTTTCGGGCAGCAGCCCTGTGTTTCTCATAGTGTGGAGTTCTTTGTTGAGATCACATTTGACCAATTGACAGAGCATAAAACTTTGCTAATGTATTTATTCTGGTGGTCTAGGTGGGATGAAAGCTGCTTTTTCTTTCCTGGCTGCACACTTGTAGTTGGACAGCTCCCTGTACAACCTCACCTCCCTGCCTTAGATTGGCCATGAGGATGTACCTTAGTGGAGCCTATGTGGTTTAATGGTTTGAATGTTGGACCGAGACTTTGAGGAAGCAAGGTTCGAAGCCCCACTCCCTGAATGACCTTGGGCAAGTCACACTCTCTCACCCTCAGAAGAAACCAGTGGTGAATCACTTCTGAACAAATCTTCCCAAGAAAAACCCATGATGGACTTGCCTTAGGGTTGCCATAAGTCAGGAACAACAACAACAATGAGGTACTCAAATGCCATCGATCTGTCACTTTGCTGTTGGGAAAGAAGGAGAGCCTTCCTTTCTCCTGTGCAAAAGCTGTTCCTTTTTCTCCAGCTATACAGGGCAAATGTTTTACATAAAGAGACAAGTGGATACCTCCTTGCACACTTCCTGAAAAAGTACTTGCGCTGTTGTAACTGGAGGTTACACCAATATAATTTACCAACAGGATTTTGGTCTTTGAGTATAGAGTTCTTCCTGGGATTGACTTTCCTTCTCCCATTTTCCCATCAGTACTCAGAAGATGGGATCCTTCCTTTCACTCTTGGTGTAACTGCTTCCATTTTCTCTCTTTCTCCTCTCAAGCGCTCTTCAACATTTTGGGTCAGACCTGTGGGCCTTCTCAGTGGCTGGTGCTTTTGTTTGCTCTCATGGTTTTGTTTGCTTGCGAAAGGCAAATCTTGGCAGACTCTTCATAGCAGAGAACTCAGAAGGAGTTAATGTCTGGGTCGTGACTCTTGGCTGAAATCCCAGATGGAAAATCAGTTGGCTTTGTACAGGAACAAACAATATTTTTTACCCAAGCGGGAGAGCTGAAAATGGTAAAGAGCCAAGTTTGTGGGTTAGGGCCCAGGGGCTGTAAGTCGGAAAGCTCTGTAGATCAAGCGGGACTGCAGACAAAGGCAGTGGCTGGTTTTGCTTGCAGCTTTTCTTTGTTGCCTGGCCCTTCAGCATTTGTAGTGTCATCAGCTTTTGTGGAAAGGGCTACCTAATGAACAGCACTTCTCACAGATTCTGGTATAAACTGCCTTTCATTCTTCCTTCTGTTATGCAGTTGCTGCTAAAGGCTGGCATGTACTCACATGATCAAGATTAAATTCTGCTACCCTAGTTCCATCCTGAATGCAGCTGATCTCTTCTGATTTTGGAAGCTATGCAAGATTGCGCCTGTTTGCTATTCACACGGGATACCAGCATACGATGCCACAGTGGGAACCAGGAAAGAATCCTACCTGAAATGCTGGAACGCCATTGTTGCCAGTCCAAGCTGACAGATCCTGGGCAAGATGCACCAATGGTCTAGCTCAGTATAAGGCACCTTCCTATCCCCCCCCCCCCAAATAAATGTGTGTTTCTGCTGACTGGTGTTGTTAAAACTGGGTTTTTTTACTTCTTCTCCAGAGAATCCTACTTGAGAGTATGTGACTTGCCCATTATCACTCAAGGAGTTTCCATAGCTAAGCGGGGATTTGAACCCAAGTTTCTAGAGTCCTGGTTCAATACTCAAAACTACTATACCATGCTGACAGTCATTGTTCTTAATTCTCTAGTGACCTTATATTGCAGCAATAATGTTACCTATACGAGTTTTATCTTAACTGTTTTAATTTTGCAAACCCGCTTGAGCTATCCCCTTTTAGGAAAAAAGTAGGATGAATATATCATCATCGTCGTCATCATTGTCATCATCATATTCACAGACCACAATGTAGTTAACACATCGGCTTTAACAGTCACACTTCTTATTTTTACAAAACACACTAAACATCTGATGCTTAGATTCAAAACAAGAAGAAACCATCTGTTGCCACTGCATGGCTGTCCTAACGACAGTTGGAAGCCTTTCTCTTCTAACAAAATTAGGGTAGCTAATAGTTTGAGGAACAGGCTGGAAGTGTGCAGCTGATGGAGCCAATGTGTGTGAATATTGGTTGGCAGTGGCTGAGCCTATTCAGCACGAGGAGGAGAAAATAGTATGGGATTTTTGCAATGGGATTCCCCATATGGAAACTGTGGAGAAAACAGTCAGGCGTATCAGAAAAGCTTTCTTGTGCCAGTAGTTCAGAAAAAAACGATGCTGTGCTGTTCCTAATCTTTAACAAGTCTTCACTGTCACCATTGGTCTGAGGAGGGTTTGCAGTAGACCTTCACAGAGATCTTCACAAATCTCACAGTGGCAGGGGTTGAAGTTCACACTACAACTGCCTGTTTGCTAAATTATTTCCTTCCCCCCCCCCCCCCAACACACCTCCCATGTTTTAAACCTGACTGCCTCTTTTGGATATTTTGTACATTTTCTAATGGTGCCTGCTAAAAAAAAAAAAGCCCTGTCCCCAAACCCTGCCCCTTTTCAGACATAAAAGGAAATATTGCACAGGTTTACACAGGAGAGGGGGAGAGACATATCCCCTTTGGCTCTCAACCTCAGTGCAAGCTTTGTGTGCTGAGCTGCTCTGGGCTTGCTGCCAGTTGCAGACGGCTACAGTAAGCGGATCTATCCTCTTCCGCCTCCCCCTCCTTTTTGCAGCCATCCCATCGGCTACTGGATGTTACTGGAACCAAATGGAAGTGAGCCTGGCCTCTCCATGACTGTGGAGCCAGTATACTGAATGGTTGCCTCATCTGTTTGAATATTCTCCAAGGCCTTCAGAAATGTGTACTGTAGTTAGTTAAGAGTTTTTCCCTTTTCTTTTTAGCATTTATTAGCAATCTTTCCAAATGTACATTGCAGTTGTCATGGGGACATTTGTGGCTTTCCTTCAGGGTTTTTTTTTTTTTTTACAAACTTTACCTATTAGCACTTGTTCCCAATGCAGGACTATGAATTTTAACTGGAAGAATGGTCAAATAATGTTTTGTTTTGTTGGCAATGACACATATTAATAAGTAGGGCTTGTGTCCTTTAAAAGAATAGTTTGGTTATAGGGTCTTAACTGTTCAGTAATGAGTGAATGAAGAAGAAATAAAAAGTGCTCTGTCCTCCCAGCACTGAGAATATATGTATTGTATCATGTGCCTTCAGTGACACTAAGACAAACCTATCATAGGGGTTTCTTGGCAAGATGTATTCAGAGGAGGTTTGCCACTGCCTTTCTCTGAGACAGAGAGAGTCTGGCTTGACCAGTATCACGGCTGAGCAGGAATTTGAATTTAGGCCCTTCACAGTCTAACACTAAAACATCCTGTTTCTTCAGTTGTAAGTAGCAGTTATGGCTTTTTCCTTCAACACTTCAAAATATTGAAGGAAACATAAAGTATGAAAGTTTTGTTACCATCTAGATAGTCTTGCTGAAACTAAAAGCCAGATGGTTTCATTAGTGAAGACTGCAGTTATGTGAATGTGTATTAGGGAGGATATCCCACTAAATTCTTGTTCTTCCTTAAGCAGAGCTAGATTCAGGTTGCTTATGCTCCTGAACCAGCTGGCCATCCCTATTCAAAACTCCTTTGCTGTCAATTGCTTGTGCCAGAGTTTTGGGGAGGTTCCTTTCCAAGACTGCTACTCCCACAATCCCCTAGCCACCATGTCCAGCAACCATGTTGGCTGTGGGATTCTGGGAGTTTTAGTCCAAGCTCTGTCTGTACTTTCTTGGGATAGATGGTCCAGACTTTCTCTGGCAGGAGACACATATCCTTCTTGTCTGGCCTCCCCACCCACTGCTGCCATAGCTGTGCTATCTTACTTGGGCAAACATGCCTCTCCCTCTCCACCCAGGTGTGAAACATCTGACCCTGACAAAACAAGTGAGCAGCACTTGAGGTGAAGAAAGCTCTGCCCAAGCCTCTTTTATGGTTGCTGCGTAGACCAAGGGTCTACATTGCTAGATCAGGTTTGATTTTTTATGGTTTTGATTAATATGTTCTCTCTAGGAATCTCTAAGTCTTCCAGCGCAATTCCTTTGGAAGTTGACCATAGAGTTGTGCAAGAGAACCGAGAAGTCCCTAGAGAAAACACTTCGCTAGGCATTTGTAGGTCCTCCAGCATGATTTGATGATCAACTTCTGGAAGATGTTGATTATAGAGTTGCACTGGAGGACCTGGAGATTTCTAGAGAAGTGTTCTTTCAGGTAACAACAATGGTGGGTTTTGTATATTTGCATTTTTTCCACATTCATAGGGGTCCTACATCCCTAACCCCAGCAAATGTGGAGGGTCCACTGTATCTGTGACCTCAGCTTACAAGAAAACAAAAGGTATGGATATTGGACGTAGAAAGCATGTTCAGGTAATTTAAAAAATTGGTGCAGATCTAGTTTTATGTATTGAATGGCTGTGGGGTGACTTTTGTGAAGCTGCATCCATTTTGTTTTAATGCTTCAGTTCTCCAGATGTAAAATGAGTATGTGGGAACCAAATTTACACTTTCCTGTGGGCAAATGGTTAGAACATTAGACTGTGACTCTCTGGAGACAACGGTTTGAATTTGCACTCGGCCATGGAAACCCATTTTGGCAAGTCATACTCTCTCGGCCTCAAGGGAGAGCAATGGCAAAGTGCCTCTGAACAAATCTTGCCAAGAAAACCCTGTGGTAGGTTCACTTCAGGGTTGCCATAAGTCAGAAATGACGGTACACAGCAATGAACATGGGCAACCAGAGCGCTTGGGAATGGTTAATAGTGTTGAGTCAGGTCACATCAGTAGCAATTTATGGATTTGTGCATAAACTGAGTTAGGGAAGTCCAGAAACACCATGAAGAGAGGACGGGACAGTGGTGTCAGCACTTAAGTTTGCTAGCCCTGGGTAAGTAAATATTTCCTGGAAAGGTGTGTTGAGTAAGAAGAGGGTTCTGTTTTTTTCCAGATTACTGGAGCAAAGGCCATCTGCTCATCTGCAACTTCTGAGCTTTGTTCTAAAGCCGGAAGTCTCCTAAGATGTACTTCACAGGACATTTTACTCCTTATGTGTCAGTATACTTGGCGGAGGGGGAAATCTCTTCTTAAGCTGACAAAAAGGACTGGAAATGTAGAGACTCCAGGGAGTAAAAATATCTAGCTAAGTTGGGACCTAGTGAGTCAGCGTTAAAGAAGATAACTGCCCACAGACTTCAGACTTCTCTCGACTGAACAGAATTGTGAGGGGTGGGTGTAAGTGTGATATGTACATGTAGTGGTGAGCAACTGTGGCAGATCCAAGTCCTGATTTTCACTCCCAGAAAATGCTGGCAGCCTCATGGCCTGCAAAAAAAATAAGACCAGAAAGGAACTGGCTGGAAATCAAATTCTGGTTTTGAAAGATCAGTACTTTGCAAAATGTTAAACAGTACAGCCCAGAAGTTGCTGTGGTAAGAATTCTACCCCAGTAAAATTTTCCCTCTGTCCCCAAATTTCTACCATTAACAAAAACGGAGGCAGTGAAAATAATTCACACTAGATTTTTATGTGTGTTATGTTTGCATTCACTTGGTATGCCCTTTTGATTTGGATGCCCAAACACTATTTCTAAACCCTCAACTGGATTTTTAAGTGACGTCCATGACACAAATTTGGAGACTGAAGGAAAATTTGATGGGAGGGGGACAGCACCCTATTTTTGCCTTCTCAGGAGTTACACCCTGTATTTGGCCCAGAAGGTCTGAGGAATCTGGAGGGGCTGAGGGCTACATGCCTCCAAGGCTGCTCTTTGCTCACCCTTGACACACACACACACACACACACACACACACATATATATGTGTGATAACTAAAAATCTAAAATAATACAAAAGCTTTCTTTGGGTGGATCTTGGCGCACTGAAAGTTATATTTGAGCTACTTGGGCCTGCCTTTGTTTTTGCAGAAGGTGATTTTTTAAATGCTGCAGCTAAGGGTTGCACACAGCTAGAATGGCCCAGATGCAGTTAGTGGCCAGGTCTTTCTGCCAGTAAGACTTGCTTAGAAGAAGGACTTGCAGCAGGTACTGCTTTCAGCGTCCAGAGTAAAGCTACACTTGCCAAAATTTCCTCGCCAGTACACTGCTGGAAGGCCCAGGCCAGTCATTATTGCTCCACTGTTCTGTGTCAGCTGGAGAAATGTTCCTGTACATTTCCTGTTTCAGTCTTCAGGAAAAACCTGGCTCTTTTCCATGTTCAGCTGGATGCTGTGCGAACCAGAAAATGGGTTTTTCTCACACTGCCAACAGCCAGACTTTGCATGGAGTCTCTGCTCAGTGGAATGCCTTTGCAAACTAGTAGCCTGAGTTTATCCTGTGTTCAATGGCTAGAGGATGGGAGACAGCATCCCAGGGAAAGAGAAATGAGCAGCGGAAGGTCCATCGAGGTCTAACATTCCACATTCCCTAAGTCGCTGTTCTTTATTTTCAGATGGCAAAAGCTATTTTGCCTTGTCTGTCTGTTTAACACTATTGGGGTATGCTCATTTGTAGGCTTTCCTTTAATCCTTTTCATTTGGGCTGTAATAAACAACCTTCAAATCACATTGAACCTTAATACAGCACACTGAAATCGATAATACATTGTAATTTTGGAGTCTGGCATTTCTTGGAAAGATGTTCAGATTCTTGCTGCAAAACACGCTACGCTTATTTGAAAAAAGTAAAGTGGAATGAACGAATCCTTTTTTCTTCTTCTTGTATGCGAATGCCTGGCTTGCACATCAAAACAATTAAAACGGAAGTAAGGAGCAGCTGCAGCCGCTTGGAAATTTCTAGGCTTTCCCAATAATTACATGAGTGGCAGAATTATCCTTTCCCAACCTGAGCCTAAAGTGGGGGTGGAAGGATTGTTCTGCTCTGCTAATCCAGGCCAGATTACAACCTTGTAATTGGATCCTTGTACAACAGGCTCACTTCTGCCATGCAAAGCTGGTTGTTCGCTCAAGAGCAGCTCCTGGAGCAGAGTTGCCTTCTGTCTGCTCCGGTGTTTGTGTGTTTAATGACTTTTCTCTGTATGCCAGCGCTAGGGCTTCATGCTTAAACCACAAGGCTGACGCTGCTTAATCCTGGGTTTCTGAGAATGTTTGTGCAGAAAGATGCTCCAAGGCATCTTTTAAGGCCCGCCAAGGGCTTTTGTCTTAAGAATAGACCCATAATTGCCGTCTGCCCAAGAAATGGCTTCCTTTTGTAAAGAAGAGAATGTCAACAGAGGTGAGAGAGCAGACAGACAGACCTCTTCCTATGGTAACATGAGCAGTTTGTGCGGAAATTCCCTATGACATTCCTATGTTGTTGTTCTTAAGAGTCCTCCAACCTATGGTGTCCCTAAGGCAAACATATCCCAGCTTTTCCTTGCAAAATCTATTCTGAGGCTGAGAGAGTGTGACTTGTCTGAGGTTGCCCAGTGGGTTTCCATGGCCAACCAGGGATTCAAAGCAGATTCCCTAGAGTTGTGGCCCAATGCTCAGGCTACTACATTCCTTACTGTTCCTTCTATCCCCCTAAAAAGTCTACATCAAAATGCCAGTTTTGCCGCAAGAAGAGGCTAGTTCTTCGAGTTGTAAAAAACAATCCCACTTGTCTAATTTCTCTGGTTTAGCAACAGGTATTCTACTTCTCTTAATCTTTTGGTAAGGCAAGAAGAACATTTTTTTCTGATTTGGAATAGAACCTGATAAGTTTGGGATAGTACACTTCCACTATCCAAAGTCCTCAATCCTCTTTCAAACCCTCATATGCATAACAGAAACAGTCTGTGGGATCTTAGTCTTAGCCAGACTCCCCATCTGTAAGTGATAAATACTGACCCCATGTTTCATAAGTCTTGTAAGAAATTCTACAAAGTTAAGATGCAGCTCTGAACACCTGAAATGATGTGCATTTTGTGAATGCTAAGGGTGGAGATATTGCTGCTGCTTCTTACAGAGGAGTGTTTCAGCAGTGAGAGAATCCAGTGGTTTGTGTTGAATTGGCTGCATTGTGCACCTGGCCCTGATTTGGCAATGTGGGCCTCAAGTACCCAATTCCCTGCCTCAGTGAACAACTCTTTGTGGCTCCTGTGAGATTTCTGGCAAACCACCCTGTTATGTAACATCTGCTAACACCAGCAAAAACCTAGCCTTCCTGACAGGGCTGGAAAAATCCTAGAAACCGAAGGCTGGCACTAGAGATTTGGAAATGGTTGGGATTTGTAAAAAAAGAAGCTGTCACTCTGAGTATAAGACAAAAGTGAAAAGGGAGGTGTTTAATTTCCATAACACCAGCCTTGCATTTGTATCCCATGGCTGGGCAAAGTTACCTTTTGGACTACTACTCCCAGAATCCTCCAGCCTGCTGGCTGGGAGATTCATAGAGTGATATTTTGAAAGGTAACTTTATATTGCTGTACTATATTTGTAGGCATTTCAACTTCACTTCCTGATGTTCTTTCCTCTTTTTGCCTTCTTCCTTTTTTCCCATAAGCTCTGAGGGATTCTCAGTCTTGCACATCAGTTACAGTCCTGCACTTTTGGAAGGTGCCAGAATGTGTGTGTATTTGTATTTGTATGTGCGCATGCGCCATATGCTGTGTAGCTGGCAAATTAATTTCCATTCATTAATGTGATCCCTCTTTCCTCTCCTCTTTCAGCTCAGAATGTGACTGTGGAAGAAATCCTTACTGCCTACAAGCAGGCCTGTCAGAAATTAAACTGCAAGCAGATACCCAAGCTACTGAAGCAGATCCAGGTACGTGCATTCCCTTCAGTGTACAGGACAAACATTGATCAGATCTGGCTGTGAAAGCAAGAGGTGGGTTTTCAGAAACACAGCTGAAAGCTGGTTGCAGCTGGAACTGAAGGCAGTAATGATAAAACAAAGGCTGGCCCAAAGGCCATGGTCTTGTCTTGGGATTGTATCACAGGCCTTCCCAAGGAGTTGTTTTGGATGGATCTTGCCAATTAGGAACAAATGAAGCTGTCTTGTATTGTGTCAAAGCACTGCTCCATCTAGCTTGACCTTGTCCTTGCTGACAGGCAACACAGCTTACCTGTTGCTTTCAGATCTTCCCAGACATATCTGGAAATGCCCCCCCTCGATTGAATCTAGGATGTTTTGCACATATGTCACATGCTTTTCCATGTACTCCCTGTAGCTGGAACAAAGACAAAGAACAGGTCCTCCCAAACAGCTGAAGAGGCCCACTTGTATTAGATGCAGACTCTCAAGCTGTGCCTGGAAAAAAATCAGTGCTTAAATGAAAATATTGCATCCCTTTTTCATGAACCCCAAAAAGGCTTATATTTTGGCAGGTAGGGGTTCTGGTGGCAGGGAACTAAACTCACTAGCACTCATGTCGGGTTATGAGGTCTCATGTTTGTTGCCCTAGAATGCCTTCTTCAGAGCTATGGATGTTGCTTCATTACAGTTGTTTTGGAAAAGTGGCAGTAAGTTTTTGTACCCCACCTCCAGCCCCAAAATAACAACCATCCATTTGGTCAGTTGGGAACTTATAGTTCAGCACTGACAGAAAGTGGAATCATATCTCAGATTAGTTTCTAAAATCTAAGACTGGACCTAGGAATAATCTACCCCAATACCAAGGAAGGGAAGTTTCCCTAGTTTGGGGTCTTTCTTTAACCGGACTTTGATATAATCCCGGATCTGAAGCACTTCTGAACTGATTCTTGAAGGAATCGTCTGGATCAGAGAGAGAGCTAGCACTTGGTATGTTCGGAAGATATGTACATTCCTCTCGTGCTCTCCTTATTCCCCAATCAGAAACCATTCTTTGTATACTGACATCCTTACTCTGTTCTGCTCTGTTACAGGAATTTAAGGACCTAACACCCAGGATAGATTGCCTCGATCTGAAAGGTATGGCCTTGAGCTTCCTGTTGATCAAGTGGAAATGATAATTTCTTGCCTACAGGCAATATGATCCTCACAATTTATATGTCAGGGATTTTTTCCATTTACTTCTATTTGAAAGTAGTCACCTTTGGGAACGAAGAGTTATGAAGAAGGTGAGAATGAACTGTGTTGCTAATTCTGGGGCCATGTAAGACGTAATACACAAATTGGTGAATCTGGAGGTCTTGTTTTGGCTGGTAAACTCATGAAATGTTTGCTCCAAAGCTGGCACAGACGTCTGCTGCTCTGCCAGTATTCCTCTGCCCTCCTCCCATCTTTTCATTCATACTCAATATCCTTTTTCTTGGTCCCAGATATAATTTTTTTAGAATAAGCTTGCATATGTTTGGAAGGGGGCCAGATTGTGTAACCATGCTGGCACATGTGAATGAACAAACAAACATTGCAGACGTAGATGCAGTCTTTCCAACGTGAGGCAAACACACATGTGTGCTAACACACACACAATCTTGATTGGAGCTACATGGGGTCATTTAAGAGAAGACTGAGAGGTGACATGATAGCCATCTTTAAATATTGGAAGCGATGTCATGTAGAAAATGAAGTGAGCTGTTTGTTGCTGCTGTTTCAAAATACTAACCAGTGGATTCGAAGAACAAGAAAAGAGATTCCATTAAGCATTAGAAAATATTATTTTATTGTGAAAGCAATTTGACAGTCAAATAGATTGCATCAGAGGGTGGTGGACCCTCCATCTTTAAGCCAAAGTTGGATGAGATTCTTTCAGGTGTACTTCAGTTATATATTCCTGCATAGCAAGGGGTTGGATGAAATGGTCCTAGTTGTCCCTTCCAACTCTTTGAATTCTATGGTTCTATGATTTGTACCTATTGTCCTGCTCTTTCACCTGATTTCATAACTGCAGACGCTATCCTTACAAACACATCAATGTACATCCTGTTTGTGCTACAGAGGCAGGTTGCTGATTTCAAGGTGTGTTTGTGTACCAAGTTTGCCTATAAAATCTCAGTTGCCAAAGAGAGGCTGAGTCCAGTGGGCAGGGCAGAAAAATTGTCAGAGCCTCAGGCCTGGGAGGATGGGAACTTCATCAGAGCAGAAAAGCAGAAGGTTGCACATGACAGCTGAGCAGATGGTATGTGATGGGGCAGGAGGAGAACCAGCCGCCGCTTCAGGTTATCTGGCTCTGTGACAGAAGTAAAAGCCAGGCCTCTAAACATTCTTCATATCCATTGTACAGTTAGAAATCTGTACTGTGGTGCAGAAAAAATGGACTTGAGTTTCCTTTTCTTGTACATTTACAAAACAAGTTCTTAGTTCTCAAGAAAACCAGAGTTCATACTTTTCTTTTCTGTAACTTCACATCTCAGGATAACCAATTCTGGGAGTTTTCATCCAAAAAAGTATTTTTCCCAAGCTCTGTGTGAGAGAGTTTTGAAAAGGGATGGATAGGGCCTGTTGAAAGATATGGGAAGTGTTCGAGCTGATCTTGGTCATTCCTAGGGTTGCCTTGCTTTTGGTTATTGCAAGTTCAAGAAGTTGCATCGAATGTCCCTGGGAGCCACAGGAACTAATTGCCCAAATCTTTTTGTGTGCACCCAGGTTGTTTTTGGCACATTCCCTTGCTCCTGATTTGCATGTGATAAGCTTTTCTTGAAAACCTGCGCTTTCCTCTACTCTATTAATAATTTGAAAACTATATTTTCCTTTTGTTCTTTTAAGGCAGAACCAAACTATGCATCAAGGCCAATTCCTTGGTCTGAAAAATAATGAAAAGCACCTGTGAGCCAGACATACCCAATTCTCAGAGACTGCAGGATGCATCTATGAGCCATGCCACTGCTCAGGACTCTCTGTTCCCTCTTATTCATGATGTGAGCTCACAAATGAACACAGCGTGAGGTGCAAGCAGATCATTAAGTACCTACGAATCTGCCTGCATGAAACTGCTTGTCCAGTTAGTTGAGAGTTTGGAAAAGTTTGGAGTTTTTTTGTACTATAGTTCCCAGAATCACTCATCCAGCATCTCTGTTTTGCATCCAGTCTCTTGGACACAGACTTAGTCAATACCTTCTTTCACAGACCTCACCAACTTTGTGGCTTTCCACATATTTTGGACTGTGTGTCATGTAATCACTGACCAGTGGTCATGCTGGCTGGAGCTGATACGAGGTTTGTAGTTCAAAATACATAAGAAGCACCAGGCCTCCCTTTCTAAAAGTAAAAATTGGAAGGGGTTGGGATGAGTTGTGTCACCAGTCTTAAAACCACACTTCAGCTTAGAAATTTAGAAAATCATCTATACATTGGTTCTAAATTATACAGAATCCGTTTCCCTTAAAAAGGGAATTTTTAAAATTTCAAAGGCCCACCTGAATAAACAAAAGCATTCCTGTGGAAACGGTAGGTTGGAGAGAAATGCTTCTCCAGAAGACCTCAAAACACAGGCAGTTTGTATTGGAGAATATGGTCCTTCAAGCAACCTGGATCTGATCACTGTGAGCAACTGATATTTATTCTCTTGCTTTCTCTCTTCTCCCTGCATCCCAAATTGTGACTTCTTGGATTTATGTAAATTGTGCCTCATGATAAAATCTTATGAACAGCAGAACCTTTCAAATCTAACACTGTGTTTGTTTGTTTCATTTCCAGGGGAGAAGTTGGATTACAAGGCTTGTGAGGCCCTGGAAGAGATATTTAAGCGCCTCCAGTTCAAAATAGTAGATTTGGAGCAAACAAACCTAGATGAAGATGTATGTAACATATGTAAATGTATAAGAAATGTTTATTCATCCCCCCCTCCCCCAAATGTCCTTCTGAAGAGTTAACTGGGCAGAATCCTGCAATTCTACAGCATACAAAATGTACTGTAGATATAAAGAATTAGATTTGCCAGGCTGAATATGAAACAGGGTTGTTGCTTTAGAATTTTGCAGATCCACAGATCAGGAAGGCTTATTGTGAAGTTTCATCATGCAGAACTACATCATCACTACTTTCTCAGTTTCCAACCCACTTTTTAGCTCCTGGTTGTAACACAGCAATTTACTTATGGAAAGCAGAGCTTGGGAGGGGACAAAAAAGCATCTAGCTCTATTGTTGTTGGGCACATAGTAATAACATCATCCTCTGGTACCTCCTGAAAACCCTTGGGAAGTCAGGCAGGGTACTTGTTGCTGTGTATGCAGCCACATTACTGCTTTACCCCAGCCCAGTAAATAGCCATGTTGAGGGGATGGGTTATGAGGGGAAGGAGGAGAGATTCCATAGTTTTGCCTGATGGAACTTTACAGTAAATCTTCCTAATTGAGGATCTGTTAACAGTAAAGCGATATTCTGTATTCAGCCTGTTAACTCTAATGAGGAACCTCAGTCTAACCTAACACTTTGTTGTGGTCACTGTGCCCACCCTTGCACCTTCTGATGGGAGGGCACAGATGAAGAAGGTAGGTAATGGCATTTTGGGAAGTTATCACCACCTTAAACTTGCTTTGAATGCCACTTGAACATCTTTCACGTAGAAAACACAGCAGAGTTAGACTCATTTTATGTAAACACCATTCATGTAGAAAAGTAATGTATCAGATTAAGACTGTGCTACCAGCTGTGCCTATTTTTTATTTACATGGAACTTTACAGTGGAATTGCCCACCTAGAGCCCATAGTTATCCAGTTCAGTATTTCACTTCAGGATTCCAGGACCACAAAGTTCTAGCATCTCATTTGTAGCAGCATGGAAAAATCTGGTTGTCTCTTCAAACAAATACAACATGCTGATTTGGGACATTTCTCGCAACAGGTTCATTGATGACATAGACCAAGTCCTACAAAATAAATAATTTGTGGTTGAAATCTGGAGCAAGGCTGCTCTGAGTTGTTTCTTTGGCTTGCCATACTGGTTTTTCAGGGCCATAACTAGTCATTCCATTGCCTGGGGCCATCTCCCAATTCTGTTTTCTCCCCACCTTTTCTAAATCTGGCAGTGCATAAATGGAATGAAGAAATCATCTGAGTTATTTCATTGTAATAGTTTCTGTTAAACAGTAATACTAACTGCTAGGCAATTGAGAACTGACTTAATAAAATAGAGGTAACTCGACTCTAGAGTTAATCTGTGTATCTGTGAATCATTTCACTATCAAGTTGGAATATTTTAAATTTTAAATTAGGCAAATATTTTAATGGAAACACTAATCATGAAGTTGTTACATCATTATGTAAGTATGTGCATATGCATACATAAGGAAACTAGTAAAAACAAACCCTGCTCTAAAAGTCAACACAGACATCTGGAACATTGTGTATAATTGATATAAACTTAAATGTATAAAACATCCTTCTCAATAAGAACAGGAGCAATAATGATTGTGTCCCTTTTAATAGACGAAGACCTCCACTATTTGCAGATACTTAGGGTGCAGACTGTTCTTCTTCAGAAATGTATGCACATGTGTGCTGGCCAGTTACAGCTAAGTGTGCAGCATTACATGTCCCCACATATCTCCTCCCCCACCACTTTTATTCCTTGACTGAATATACTGTACTGTATTAGTCTGCAGAAAAAGGTCCATAAGCAGTTGTGAGGGCAGCTTTCTGGCTGGTGTGCTGCAGTTTTGTGTGTGCTTCTCTGGGGCCACAGTTATGGCAGTATGATTCCACTTTAATGCCATGACTGCATCCTTTGGGTTGTATGATGAGGCAGTAGAGCTCTTGCCAAGAATTCTAAGTACCACTCCCTAAATTACAAATCTCAGGAATCCATAGAGTGGGACCATGGCAGTTAAAGTGGAATTTGGGTGCTATAACTGTGTGGTGTGAAGGGGCCCTGGAATTAAACCTCACTGAACACAACAGGAATTGTTTCCAAGGGCACATACACAGAGTTTGGGCTGTATGCTTTGAGAAGCTGAGATCTGCTTTTGGTGAATTGCCCTGAAAATTGCATCTTAACATCACAAAGAGAACTTATGTGTAATCTCATTTTAACCTAAGAGGCATTACTATGTCACACAGTCATTCTCATTTTGCACCCCAGTCTGGGTTGCACCCAAAGCAAGTGTTTTGTATTTCACCAATGCAGTTCTGTGTGAAGTCAAAGGCTTTCATGGCCAGCACCCATAGTCTTTTGTGGGTTTTTCGCGCTATGTCGCTGTGTTCTGGAAGAGTTTATTCCTGATGTTTCGCCAGCATCTGTGGCTGGCATCTTCACAACATGGCCACATAACCTGAAAAACCCACAAAAAACAATGTTGTTCTGTCCTGATACTGATGTTCCTCCCTCCTCCTTCCCCCTCTCTTGTCTTTGCCAGGGTGCCTCAGCGCTGTTCGATATGATTGAATACTATGAGTCAGCCACACACCTCAACATCTCCTTTAACAAACACATTGGCACTCGGGGTTGGCAAGCTGCTGCACATATGATGAGGAAGGTTTGTATTGGAATGTCCCCCCCCCCCCCAAACTTTAATTGCATTGCTTTCAGACAGCATAGAAGAAAAAGAATTGACGCTGAATCTGCATCTTCCATGCACAGCTCAAGCTTTATTGTCAAACTACAACCCACAGTGCCAGTCAGTGCCATAAAAGGCATAAGATTTCCCCTCTCTGCAGTTTTTTTTTTTGGAGGGGGGTAGTGGTGATGGGGGGAAAGCTCTTTGTTTTAAGGCAGAGAATTGGCAAGTTCTCCACAATTTCATGGGCCTGGTGAGCATCAGATCTAACCACCCCCACTGAGCCCAGTGAGAGGAATGCAGACTCATTTGCGCTGCTCTGTCTGGTGCTTGTTGCAGACATCAGGACCCCAATGGGACCCAGCTCTCTTGCAGGGAGGATAAACCTCTTTGCCGTTCTCTGCCCATTCAGGAACTTGATAATCTCCTGCGTTAACAAGCTTATTGCTCTCGCTGTTTCTGGCTGCTGGTAGAACATTTTTCCCTGCCACCAGTGGAAAGCTAGATCCAGCTGAGAGGAATCGTGGGTCAGGAGCTAATCCTGCAACTGCTGTTCTTTCTTTGTTTCTTCCTGTAGCACCCATTTGGATCAGTGTGACAGTGTGTAGGAATAGTGGTGAGGCAGTAGTGGTTGAGGTGTATCCATCTCAATGAACAACAGTGCAGCCTGGCTTGATTGTTCTTTCATTACTCTTTGTGGATCTGAAGACTTGAGATTTGAGATGAAGTTTGGTCTTGTGTGCTTTCAAATTGTTTCTGACTTATGGCGGCTCTATCACGAGGTTTTCTTGGCAAGATTTGTTCCAAGTAGGGTTGTCTTCCTCCAAGGCTGAAAGGGCATGACTTGCCCAAAGCCATTCAGTGGGTTTTCATGGCTGAGCAGGGATTCTAACCATGGTCTCCCAGAGTCCTAGTCACATTTTCAAACCACTACACCACGCTAGCTCACAAATGTCTCTGTATATAAAACTACCTTAAACTGAGTGAAAATATTGGACCTGATACGGTCAACCCTGACTGACAGCTCTTCTGTAGAGTCTCTGGTAGGAGTCTTCAGTGGGTTTGCTCTCTGAGGTCCTTGCCTAGGCATTTAGCCTAGGGTGCCTGCCTGCAGAAAAGATACCCACTTCCACCAACACCACTTGGGGAACTAATGTCTGGGGCAACCACACATTGCCTATCCTTCCTTTAAGATCTTCCTAATGACTCAATGAGAGCCAGTGTGGTGTAGTGGCTTGAGTGTTGGTCCAGTACTCTGGGAGACCAGGATTCAAATACCAGCTCAGCCAGGAAACCCACTGGGGAGCTTTGGCGTGTTCTCCCAGCCTAAGAAAAAAGCAGTGGCAAACCCTCTCTAAACAAATCTTGCGAAGAAAACCTTATGAGACAGTTGCCATAAGTAGAGTCAACTTGAAGGTACAGAAGAATAGCAGTCGCAACTAATGACTGAATAACATGACAGCATGGTTCAGAACATGGTTTGGCAAAAGACACTTTGGACTCAATTGTCCTGAGCTGAAAAACATTGTTCTAAACACGTAGACACTCTTTTCTTGACTCTTGCTTTTTCCTACAGACAAACTGTCTCCAATACTTGGATGCCCGCAACACGCCACTCCTGGATCATTCTGCACCGTTTGTGGCACGTGCTTTACGTATCAGCAACAGCCTGGCTGTGCTTCATCTGGAGAATGCAAGCCTCTCAGGGCGTCCCCTCATGTTGCTAGGTGAATAGTTTGAGTTGTCCTTTCTTTCTCAGTTTGCCAGATCTTCTCTCTTTTCTCATCCTCTCTTTATTTTTAGCTGTTGTTATCCTAATGATGAACGCAGTTGACTTGTTTCTGTGAAGGTGGCTTCTGTCCTTTTGAGCAGCATACATGCACATGGTTAATATGCTTGCCTCTTTGTCCACACAAGGGGCTAACCCCACTGCTGTGGGGAGAAAAAACGGCACAAGCCCATTTTAACCTCTTTTCTTGTAAGCTACCATCCAGCTTCCTGAAATCGTCAGATGAGGCTAGATGCTTCCTCCTATTTGGCAAACTAGAACCCTATTATGGTTGTGAATCTTTCCCTCTGCCCCCTCTCCAATATTTATCAAACTTACAACCTACTCTTATTAGTAAATTCTAGTGGTATTCTGTGTGAAGGACTTCTCAGGCCCTTACATATCAAGGGGACTTTGCTGCCCTAAACTTAGAAGGTAGTTGTTTTTGTTTATAGTGTGGATACTTACCAGCTGAACTACTTGATGGGAATCCTGTTCAGCCTCTTCATGAGTTTGTTCTTTCAAGTGTTAGGCTAGGGTTGACTGTTAATGTTGAACTCTGGCAAGAGGTCTTTTGTGCCTCCTAAAATTTGTGAGAAGTACCAAGAGTGGCTGTATCAAACTGATATAATGCAACACTAGTGGCTAAGTTTTTGCATTCTTGCTGAGGGCATTAATAATAAATTGGAGCCAGCCTCACGAACTTTAAAATGCAGACCTGTAGCAATAATGAATGAAGTTTGAAAGAGACTCTCCTTCAGTTACAGTTGCTGTATCCTGGGAGCTCACAGACAACTGCCAGGCTCTATTTGACTTTGTGATTTTTGTTTGATTATTTGTTTCAAACTTCTGTAAATGAGCAGAATGGAAGATTTAGTACTTAACTAGTGTATACGTCTTATTCCTCTCCCTCCTCTTTTTTTCTCCAGTGTGTCTGTCTAGGGAAGACATGAGCAACTGTGGGAGGCCAGGAGACCTTGGGGAGCTGGACCCTTCACCTCTAAAAAAATAATGATTGTATGTCCCCAAATATTTCCCATTTCTGGCAGGCTTGTAACTTATCCCTGCTGCCTCTTGTTTCTTCTGGGAATGGATGGATGAATGGAGAGATAGGAAAAGATGAGAATTTCAGTGGGAGCATGTTCTGTTTCTTCCTTATGTCCATACCTCATCCAAGGATCCAGTGGGATTGGTCTGCCAAATAACTATTCCAAGCTCTACTATGGAGGCAGGGTCATTAACAAATTGGGCAGGCAGATGACTGGTGGTCACCAGAGAGACAAGACAAAAGCAGGACATCTCACATACTGATTTTGTTGTTCCTTCTGTTTCCCCTTTTTTTCTTTTTAAGCGACGGCTCTGAAAATGAACATGAACTTACGGGAGCTTTACCTGGCTGACAACAAGCTGAACAGCCTTCAGGACTCAGCTCAGCTCGGCAACCTCTTGAAATTCAATTGTTACATTCAGATCCTGGACCTGAGGAACAACCACATTCTGGACTCAGGTGAGAGATTCCTGTGGCAGCTATAGTATTTTCCCACATGAATTTGTTTTCACATCTGCTGGGAAGACCTTCTTTGTGTTCCTCCAGCCTCACAGATACACCTGGTGGAAACATGGGAGAGGGCTTATCAGCAGCTGGGAAGTGGAGTTGAGTGGGGGCACTTAACACACCCCTGAAATTTCTCTGTGAAATATCTCCATCAAATTCTGTGTCAAAAAGGGTCTACTTTTGTGACTTTAACCCATTTATGCAAAGTAAGGTGGCTTGGTTATATTTGTGTATTTTGACAGTTCATTTTAGTGTTGTCAGCCATGGGAAATATAAAGGAAGGTGCCATAGTCTGAAACAAAGTTATTTTAGAAGTAGAATAAAATAAAAGGGTTTTAAAAAAACTTTTCAGGTACTTTTTGAGCCCCCTGAAATTTTCTCTCTCGTTTGTTGTTGCAGCTATTGAAGTCAAATAAAGTAGGTTGCAGGCAGCTAGTTCTCATTGCAGTATGCTCATTTTCAATTATTAACATATTTTCATTTTAGTTGTGTCAAAGGGGTCATGAACAAGAACTTGTTGTAATCTGGAAGAATAGGGTTGTTCACTAGTTAATCGATGAACTCATTAAATCTTAAATAAAGATGTGTTTATTGAAATTTCAGTATCAGTGCTAGTAAAGTAATCAAAAGATGCATAAGATGGAATCAAATTAGTGTCCTCAGCTTTTCCTTAGAAACAACAACAACTCTATAGTTATAAACAGAAGAATCAGTATAATGCAGGGAGTTTACAGTGCTGTTACTATGAGATGATAGAAATCTGTTTCTAAAAGGAACTAAACTATATATCAGTTCCTTGAAATAAACATTTGTAGAATGTACTGGTGCTGTGTTCTAAATTTGTATTCTTTTCTTTTAAAAAATATTAATAAATACTTAGCACAGTGTGTTAAATTTCCTGGATGCAAAGTAAAAGTTTATAGATGATGGGGCAGAAGTGGATCAGATGAGACAATAGGTGCACCATTGTGATCAGAGCTTGGAAAAGTAACTTTCCAGGACTTGGTTGTAGTGACTAGTGTGTTTATGTGAGACTGTGCTGATGTCAGGGCTAAACAGGTGCTGGGACTGTCGGGAGGATGAAAAGCTGTTGACTGAGACCCACCCTCACGCCCTCTTTCCAGTTCTCTTCTGTCTTTGCTTGACTGTTTTGTTGTTTGGGTCACAGGGTTGGCATACATCTGCGAGGGACTGAAGGAGCAGCGGAAAGGCCTTGTCACACTGGTGTTGTGGAACAATCAGCTGACTCACACTGGCATGGCCTACATGGGGATGACACTGGTGAGTCAATTCTCTGACATGAAAGGCAGATGCTGTGCTGAATTCTACTGGCCTCTGTTATCAAAACACAGAAACTTGCATTACACTGAGTTAGATCATTAGGCTTTATAGATCAGGACTGTCTATTCTGACTGGCGGCCGGTCTCCAGAATGTCAAGCAGAGGGCATTCTGATCATGCTGTCTTGTCCTTTTAACTGGAAATGCCTGAGATTGAACTTGAGACCTATATGCAAAGAAGAAGTTTCACCACTGAGCTGTGACTTTCCCTTTTTTTAATGCTCCCCTTTGGTTTTCGAACCCTGTTTCCGCTTAGCAAGCTTGTATTAATGTATAAATTTACAGACTTTTGAATTACAAGGTATAGTGATGACCTCTTTCTTTATATGGGTCTTAAACAGAATGCTTATTTTTGTGAACAGATCTTAGCCATGGTCTTGTGTTGCCCTGCTTGCTAGACTTTGTTGAGTCTGCCCTATGTTGTGCCCTGGCCTGCCCACAGGATATGGATAGGACTGCCTGCTGGATTGAGGTTAAATTTCATCTTCCTACCAGTTTTGATTTAATTCACTGGGCTTGTGGCTTACTTGAGATGGCCAGACTTCCGCGCAAAAGAGCCATACGTTAAGAAAGCATTTAATTTTTTGAGCAGTGCTTGAACCCAGAACACAGTAACCTATAACATTCCCTGTTTGTATCTTCAGCCTCACACCCAGAGCCTAGAGACCCTGAACTTGGGGCACAACCCCATTGGCAATGAAGGTGTCCGCAACCTGAAGAATGGTCTCATCGGCAACCGCTCAGTACTTAGGTTGGGCTTGGCTTCAACCAAGCTGACCTGTGAGGGTAAGCCATTCCTTGCCACATCCCCGAGTCACATGGCTCTCTGCTACCCAGTCCTCAGTGGTGGAGATGCTACCACAAGAAAAGTTTGTCTCTTGGGTGTGGGGCTCACTGGGTGTCCTATGTTGTCCAGGGGCTGTGGCGGTGGCAGAGTTCATTGCGGAGAGTCCTCGTCTGCTTCGACTGGACCTACGGGAGAATGAGATCAAGACAGGGGGACTGATGGCCTTGTCTTTGGCCCTGAAGGTCAATCACTCATTGCTGCGGCTGGATCTCGACAGGGAGCCAAAGAAGGAATCGGTATGTCCCTGTTTTTGCAAGCTTGCATGTCATGTGTCTTCCATCTTGTGCTTTTATTGCTGACTGGGGGAAGGATGGTTGTGAAACTTTGGCTGTGCAGCAGAAGTTAAAATACTATAACCCATCCAACCACAGCCTACAAAATCACCCAGTTCACCTTTCACCTTGAAGTGAAGGGGTGGCAGAAAGAGCTTGTCCCATTGTCAAGGAACAAAGAGTGACATTTGGTGATCTGGAGCCACCTATGGCTGGACTCCCACCCAGTTTGGAGACAGAAGCAGCACAGAGTGCCCTGCATGAATGGTAGGATTATCCCGAGTCCCTTCAGTTTAGAAATATATTTAAAGGAATTTCTCTCTTTTCTTTTGAGTAAAATGAAAAGAGGCCCTCTCTTTAGTGGGATTTCTTTTTTGTGATACATAATCTCAAGTGCCCAGTCTGTCTATGAAAGAGAGCTTTCAGCATCCTGTGAGCCCTATCCCAGCTCCTTAGCTCAACTCTACTCCCAGAGAGGAGCATGCTGTGTTTGAACCTTTCAAGATCCCTGGAGATGTCTGTCTTGAATCAGCTATGGAGAACCTGCGCACCAAGTCTCTTGCCCTCTTGGCTTTGCACAAAACAAGACCTTGTGTTTTCCATTCTGAGCCAAACAGAGGAGAGAATGAGTTTGTATACAATAGCAAAAGCAGACATTTCATGTTCTGGATGCAGTGGGACATCCAGAGCTTGAAAAACAGACTGGAATCTTGGATGAATTGCCCAAACATCCCCTGTTAATAGTTATTTCAGGCTGTTTCTGCAGAAACCTTAATTGGACTTGCCTTTTGTTCTCAGGTTTAGTTCTGTCCTGTTTTCCTCTTCTCCCATATAACACTGAGATCTACAAACCTTTCCATAAATGAAAATTCATGCAATCAAGAGCTGATGTCAACTGATAGATTCAGCCTTGGTTTGCGGCCTTCTTGTGCTCTTCCTTGTTACAAACCAGCCATATTGACTTCCAGGTCCCCACCTCAGCCCTGGTTGCAGTATACTCTAGTTTCAGCCGAGTATTACTGTTGGACTGTGTTTCCTTGAATGGCACATTTTAAAAGCTTCCTATATTGCAAGGTAGTAATTCAATTCCATCTGAGGTGCAGAAGGCATTGTCAGAACCACTTGATACCTGCTGTCTCAAATTTCCTTCTCAAAATGTTGTTTTCCTTGATGTAGCAATGGTGTCACTCTCATGAGTGAGTGCAGAAGCAACTGACTGGTAACTATGCTGCCTTTCTTAAATAAATTTCCCAGGGAGCGATTGAGGCTCAGTGTGCCGCACAGAGGTGATAAAACTTGAGTTAAGTAAGCAGGCTGTTTACCTTTAACTCCACATCTGTGGATCTTTGGGACAAAGAGACTTGGGATCTGTCTGTGTATTACATTTTTAAGCTGCTCACTAGAGATGTCTGGGTGGTGTACAGAATATAAAACCCTACAGTGTTGGCAGTAAGATAATGACTCAATGCAGCAGAAAAGGAGAGTTGCTCAAGCTGTAGTGAGCAGCTTGTTGCCATTTCCGCATAAAAACTGACCAGATCCTCTATGCTATGCCACATCTGTATTCAGACTGGCAAGACTGAAAAATATCAAAACTCGCATTTTCACACCCCCAGATTCTGGGACAGAGCAGATTTCCTTTAAATGAACTGTGCACCTCTTGTCCTTCTGCAGCTGTGTCATGTTGTGTGATTTGGCCATTTGCCTCATCTTTTGCAGGTAAAAAGCTTTATTGAGACACAGAAAGCCCTCCTGACAGAGATCCAAAATGGCTGCAAGCGCAACTTTGTTTTAGCCAAAGAGAAGGAAGAGAAGGAGCAAAAACTCCAGCAGTCTGCCTCCATGCCAGAAATCACGGTTACAGAGCCCCTTGAAGAAGGACTGGTGGAAGATGAGGGGCAGAATGGGAACCCAGCATCCACCCCAGAAGAAGGGGAGGAAGTTCGGGAGGCATTAACGCCCCAAGAGAATGGGGCAGCAGATGAGAGAGTTGGAGGAAGCAACGATGAGTCGTCCGATTCAGATTCGGACACTGATGAAGAGGAGGAGGACAAATTAGAGATGAAGGATCTCTCTAAGTCACAGAAGCACAGCAACCTGAATCATGTTGCTGAGTCGCACAAGCTACCTTCCCCTGAAAAGACTAAGGATGTCCTTAGCTCTGAAAATGCACTTCCCCCTTTGAACACTGCAGGGGAAATCAAATGTGAATCTAGAGGGGTAGTAGCAAGCTTGCCTCCAACGCCACCCACTCCTCCTGGCAATGAGAGGCGGATAGCGGTCTCCAGTCCTGGGCGAGGCCACAAAATCTTTGTTGTGACTCGTGTGGAGAGTCTGCCTGAGAAGAAGGATGAGAACCACACACAGGCAGAGAACTCTGTTGCTCTCCAGGGAGTTCCCCCAAAGCAGACTAACCCCCCGGCCCAACCTCAGGCAGCAAAGACTGAAGACTCAGATAGACATGGCAGTGAGCCTGCATCTGAGTTGCGGGCCAGCTCTGAAACATCTCCTTCCACCCCAAATTCTGATTCAGGGGTGGAAAAGATGGACTCTGGGCCATGTGAGAGGACGTCTCACCACACTCTGTTGCCTAATGGACTAAAGATGGAGTTTGTCCATGCACTACCAGATGCATCCTTAAGGCGTGAGGGCAAAATTGCCAGTTGTGCTGTAGAACATGGTAAGAGTACAGTATATCTAAATCTTTGCATTACAAAAGAGGAGATTATTTATATGTCTATTTATACTAAATGTAGGTAGACTCTATCTGTCTGTCTGTCTGTCTGTCTATCTATCTATCTATCTATCTATCTATCTATCTATCTATCTATGCGTGCATGCAATTAACCAATTACACACACACCACTATTATGTTATATTATATTACATTATTGATTATTTAAAATATTTCTGTATTGCCTCCCAGCCCACAGTATAATTTACCTGGGAAGAAACCCTTGGAATATTTTAATTCAGACATAAACATTAGGATCCCAAAGCTTAGTAAACAGCATTTTAAAAAGTGTATTATTTTCCAACTATGATCTCTCACAAAACCCCTAGTGATCTCACTGAACCCTAGAATTCCACATAGCCCTGGTTGAGAAACCTTGGTATAATTTACAATGTATGTAATTTATAATTTTATAAATATATATGAGAGTGATAACTATCATGGTGTGGTGATTTGAGTGTTGGATTAGGACTCTGGGAGACCAGGGTTTGAATCTCCACTGGGCCATAGACATGCAGTAGGTTACTTTCTATGCTGCACTTTCCCAGCCTCAGAGGAAGGCAAGGGCAAACCCCTTCTGAACAAATCTTGCAAAGAAAACCCTATGATAGCTCCACCTTTAGGTTCCAGCCATTCTCACTTCCTTGTGGACACGTTGTCTGACCTGGTGTCGCTTTGTGGATGAGATGGTTGAACTACATGTGGAGTTTCCCTCTGAAAACCAACCATACCCAAGCACTCCATGTGAATGTCTGAAGAATGTATGTATAGATAGAATTTTATGTATAGAAAGAAAAGAGAATGTAGAGTCAATGCTGGGAGTAAGCAGATCACTTTCCCCAAGTCTTTTGGACTGCTGCTCCCATAAGCTTCAGCCAGCAGTGCCAGTGATGAGAAACATATGGGGATTGCCATCCAAAACCTCTGGAGGGCACCAGATTGCCTATCCCATCGTACCCTGCAAACACTCCTGGAATATGTGAGTGGTTCATTGGGTGGCTGACTCTCAGAATCTCCACTCTGCCTTTTTTCAGAGCTGAACTGTTCCAAGAATGAGAAGGAGCTGGAGGAATTACTTTTGGAAGCGAGCCTAGAGATGGGGCAGGAACCAATGTGACACTTTAGGTAAGGCACTTACAAATGCGCAGAGGGAGAATCTGTCAGCTAGAGGAGGGATCCAACAAGTGCTCAAACTACTCCTAAGGACACAGACAATTTATCCTTGGAATAGCTTCACTCAGGAAGGCCTGGTCCAATTGCCACTTCCTAAAAGCACAAGTTAACCTTAGTGATTTCACTGGGTGTTTGCTTTTTTGTATATACGCTTTAAGCTTGGGGGCTAGAGTCTGGTGGCTGAGGTTGGCCTTTTGAGAGTCCCATATGCCTCACTTATTGAAATCTGTATTTCCATTTCTCATCCTTTTCCAAACACATCGAGTAGTTATTAAGGGAGAAGGCCTACTTTGGGTTATGTGAAATGCTTGAGAGAAGGAGTGGGAAATACTCATTTGCCATGTGAGAAATGAGGGCAGTGAAAATGTGAAGTTTAGGAGATGCTATATTTTCAGAGTGGGCAGATTATAAATGAGAATAGCCACATACATGATGTAGTTGGGAAGATTGTATTATAGGCATTGTACAGATGTATAGGTAATTAGCCATTTGGTACAAAGCAGATGGCTTACCAAACAGTTCCCTTTATAGCCGTGGTCCTCTGAACTCTTTATTTCCCTTTCCTCCTTTTCTTTCAGTTCTGGACCCTTCTATGTCAAATGGGTTCGGTTTGGGAAGAGCCTATCTAGCTTTACTCCCCCCCTGCACCATGTGATTCTGAGGAAAAAAACCTGACTCTGCACTACAGAGGCAATACAACCCCCCTTCCAGAACTTCATTCCCAATTATGCCCCTCTCTCACCTTCACATTCTTGATGTCTTCCCTCTGAGAAGAGAGGCTGTGCAGCCAGGCTGATCAGGACGCAAAAGAAGTGAGAAGAAAAGTCCTTCCTTGAATACAAGGAGTGAACTCGTGATGCCTCCTCTGCTTTCCGTTCCTCTCTGCAAAACTCTAGCCAAGGCACTTGGCAGTGTGTTCCTTCTTGCTGGGATGTCCCTTCCAAAGGTAGTCACAAGGGAACTTAACTCCCAGACTTTGGTTCAATGGGCAGGAATCCTCTTTCCAGTCTAACTGGGAGTTACTTTTTTTGCTTTTTTCAAAAAAAAGAACAAAAGCCCGAGAGGCGAACAGCGCCTGCGTTCTTGTTGTCTGTGCATTAGACTTGCAACAGTCTCCTGGAAAACAGGACACTTAAAGAGAGAAGGGCAACTCTCCTGCATCAAGATGGAAAAACATTACTGTTTTGCAGCCTTCCCCGTGGAGAAATGTCTTTCGACCAGGCAAAGACTACTGAGGCTGCCGATCCACAGCACAGACTACTATTTATTTTCATTTTCATTCCCTCTTCTTAGTTGCACCTCCTTGTTTGTTCGTCTTTGATTTGGTGTCTATTTATAATGGAACGGGAACAGTTTTCCTTTGAATCTGCGATACCTTCAGACTGACTGGGTCTCCCTTCTGGTTTTCAGAGTCAGCCCCGTGTGGAAAATTTGCTTCACTTTGCAAAAAAATAATAATGGGAGGGAGGCTGTGGGTGTTGTTGGGGGTTTCTGATGGGGAAACAGAGAGGGCAGCAGAAGGAGTGGGGTGTGGGTGAGAAGGTGTTGTGCATCGATGGATGACTTTTGCCCACGAGTGAGCTGCTGTGGTTTGAGCCACTCTGACATCTCTTCATTTTCAGTGGACACAAAAGAAGAGAAGAAGAAGAAAAAAGGTAAACTTCTTGCACTTCCAAGGAAGATATCTCTCCTCCCCTCCCAAAGCCATACCGTGACAAACTTTTGGACAATGGGGGAGGAAGTGTCTATGGGGTATTCTTCTGTTTCAAATACAGTAAAACTGATGGTAAAGCTTCAGTAAGCTATCCTGGTGGGAGAGGGCAAGGTTGTTTTGGTCTTTGTCCCCCACCCTTGTGATAAAACTGACTTGAGAAACTTGAGGATGCTGCTGATTTGTGAGTAGTTCCATCTGCCCACTGTCCCTGAACTTAACACTTCTCTTCAGGTTGCAGAGTACCTATACTTATACCAGCGGTGAGTGAGAATGTAGCTCCAGTAACAGGAAGCCAACTCTCCTCTCACCAGGGCTCTTCACTCTTCAAATTTACTATTGTCCTAGAACCAGACTGAATTCCCTCACTAGCAAAACCGCTTTCCCTTCCTTTGGGAATCAGGGGCAAGGGGGTAGGTGGGAAGGGAAAGAACATTGCACCCTCAATTTAAAGCATGAGTCTTTCTTCCAGTTGTGTTCCTTATGGGGAGAAGCTCCAAGTTTGGTGCATCTTCTGGTAGGGTGCTCCTCCTCAGAAGTTCTGTTTTGGTCAGCCTGGTACTTGGAGGACTGAGCTTCTGCCAAAAAATGTATGCGATGTTCTGGGGTGGGGGAATCCTTTAATTTCTCAGGGAAGGGCCTTTTGCAGCAACCCCATCTCCTTGTCATGTAGCGCTCTTGCCCTCAAGAGATAAGCCAAAATACCTAGGACTGTGAGTAGAGATGATGGGGCTCACCTGCATGGTCTCCCCGACTCCCCAACCTGCCTGTTGCTGTGATGCATCCAGGCTCAGAGGTCCCAGAAGTTGTTATAGAAAGCTTGCAAAGTCTAGATGCAGATGGCCTCTTGGATAGTAGCAGAGGCTAAAATCTTTTCCCCAAAATTGTGTGGAGGGAAACTTTCTCACCAGGGAGGGATCAAGGGTGGGAGGGTGAACCGCCTTCTTTCTCACATGGTTAAGGTCTGCCGTAGCGGAAGGGGTTCAAAAGAAGTGACCATTCCTTTGGTTTTAGACCTTGGCGACCAGAAGCACAGGTGCTCTTTGGTTTGTTGAAATCCCCTTCTTTTTCTTCCCCCAAACACCCCGTCACTATGGCCCAATCCAAACTCTTAGTTGGTCCATAACTGACTACTTTGCCCCTCTCCACTGAAGCAAAATTTAAGGTACAAATCTTATCATTGAAGCAAAAATGAGGAGGACTCTCTCTTTTTCTCCACGGACAGAGGAAAAGGCCTCTCCCCTGCAAAAAAAGTAGGGGGTGTTGGCTGTTGGGTAGATGTAGAATCTAAAAGCTTTTTACTTTATTATTATTATTTTTTCTTAAGTGCAATAAAATCTTTTATCAGGGAGCTAGAGAGGACACTTTCGCTGCATGGAGTTTTCAGGCTGGAGAGGCAGAAACACAACTGTGTGCCCTTCATCTGCTTGTCCATGAGTCTCTCTTATACACACACACACAGACACACAAAGTTGAGATACACAGACACCCTTATACAAGGAATTTCTGCTGCGTGAACACTACATTTACAGAAAAGATGGCGCCAGTTTGATTTTGTGTTCTTTTTTCTTTCTTTCTTTCTTTTTTTAGAGCTAATGTTTGTCATTCCTTTCTGTTGTGTGTGGAGTTTTATTTTTGTTGAGAAACTGTCTTCTATTAAATGAAAAGCTGCATTCATCAAGTGGCTTATCTTCATTTCTTTTGGGGGGCTGGGCTGAAGTCATGGACAATATTCTTTGTCAGACAGAAAAAAGACATGTTATATCATATGCATCAGGTGGATGTCAAATGATGGCAGACTGAATTGAAATGCAGACTAGGAGCCCATCCACATTATATAAGATTAGCCTTGTGACCCCACTTTTAACTGCCATAGTTCCATGCTATGAAATCCTGGGATTTGTAGTTCCACAGGATACTTAAAATTCCCAGTCTTGAGAAATCTAGTGCCTTTGCTGTTTGCCTTCCAGTCAGTTCTGACTTATGGTGACCCCAAGGCAAACCGATCATGAAATCTTTCTTGGCAAGATTTGTTCAGAAGAAGTTTGCAAATGCCAGCTTCTGAAAATCTGACCTGCCACACTCAAGTCAGGATTTGAACCCTGGTCTCCAGAGTCGTCGTCCAATGCTTAAACCACTGCACCATGCTGGGGCTCTACAGCTTCCCCAAGCTACAAACCCCAGGATCCCATAGCACTTAGCTATGACAGTTGAAGTAGAATCATAGTGCTATTATTGTATGAAGTGAATGGGGCCCTGAACATACCAGGACCTCTTTCTGAGTACACAATGTCACCATGTTGACACCAAATTAACTGTCGTGGTTGCATGACACTGAGAAAATTAATTTCCCTTCCAATTGTAATGAATGCTCATGAGAATGAGAACCTCAAGGGTATGTGCGTGTGTGTGTCAGATGGTCCCACACTACCTGCCATGGAAAAAGTCCTGGCACTATTACATCCTGTGGTGTAGGGTGCCCCCAAAGCTTTGTGTTGTGAGTTCATTTCCATGGCTTCTTCCCCAAAAGTTTATTCAGGCCCTTCTGTGAATTTAGTGGGCTCTGCAAAAGGTTGCCTTGTCTTTAAGAATGCTCTTTAAATGCTCTTTCTCCTATGGATCCTGGAAGCCTGGGACTCACAGAGCAGGCAACTGGAAAATACTGTGGTGCTCCCTATTTTACCAGATGCAAGTTTGTCACAATTGTTCAGAAGGAAGAGTTACCTCTTAAGAGCCTTTAAAATGGAAACAATTATTTAGGAATCCACTGGGTGGCATGAGTTACCCTCCTTTGGGGAAAGCTTTATGGTCACTCATAGGATCACAGAGATGCCTAGATCTCAAGGGAACTACTTTTCGGTTTAGAAAAATGTGCCCATCCCTACCCCAGAAATTGGGAACATTATTTTTCTTGAGTACAACTCAATGTTTGCTAGGGATTTCTGGGAGTGATAGTACAAAAAACCCCCCCCCCCCCCAGCTCTCCTTTAGAGTTAGTCGCATGGGAAGATGCAAAGAACTAGACAGTTCAGCACATCCTCATGTTTCTAAGGTTTCAATAGCTGTTCTCCACAAGTATAGTTTTTGCAGCCATACGGGTGAGAAACGTTCCTTCAAGACCCAAAGATTTCCAGTAGTGTCACATTTTCCGGTTTTATGCATTTGTAAAACACTGTACACATATCCCTGGTCAGCTGTCACAGAATTAAGAACATGAAAGCATAAGAGCAGCCGCATTGGATCTGGCAAGAAGCCTATCCATTATGTTTATACCATCTGTCAATTAATACTGACTTTTCTGCCATGTCCCTGGCTTCACTTTTGCCTTTCTCCTTCAAATCACAACACAAAACTAAAATTGGCAATAGTGCACATTTGATTTCTTTTTTGGCCTCTCATTCTCTCTCACACACATATTCATAGCATTCATAAATTACACGCAAAACACAAAAGAGGTTCAAATGCGCCATTTAACATGAAACGTGAAAATGCCCCACATCTATTCTCATCCATTCCTTGGTGCAAATTGTTGCGTGTTCCCCATCAAAAGGAAATGTTTGACAGACTTCACCCAGAATTCAGGTAACCTTCCCCACATTACTTTGTCTGCTATGAAACCCTTGGCTAATTCCCAGAGGATTTTGGGAAGTGTTCTAGGGTGCATGCTCAGTTCACAAGGTATGGCATCTTGCGCTTCCCTATCACCCTTGCTGAACTGAGAAATTGCCCTAGAAAGTAGCCAACACATTTCTGCAGCTTCATATAGGGTAGCACAAATATACTTTTGAAATCGTTTGTCCCCCATTACTGAATTCATGTTACTAACTGATCAACTGTTTTGGGCAACCTCCACAGAAGCACAGTTCGAAATTGACCATCTTAATCCGTTCTGTCTGACTCCTCTGCTTCCTCTTTGGCACAGTACTTTTCCAGGGACGCCAGCGACCGCAAGTGCCCCATCCGGTGCCTAATGGAGTGGTCCAAGTTGACTGTGTACTTGATGTACTTCTCCCCTTCCTCCACCAGGAAAGGAAAGTCGCACGAAAGGAATTTCTCAAAGAGTTCTGGGTCGCCATCCAAAGCCATGATTTTCTCAAGGTCCTTGTATTTGGAGAAGAGCTCCTTGCAATTCTCGGTGAAGACTTGCCACATTGATGCCTTGTGATAGTCATGCGTTGGTTTGCTCTGCATCCTATCCTCCATGCACTGTAGGATCCAACTCAAGCGGCAGGGCCACTGGTTGGACAGGACCACCCAACCTGCCACCGACCGAGGACAGATTGTGTGCCTCAGAAGATGTTGTTGGGTCATCAGCCTGATGGTAATAGGGATAGTATTGACGATCCTCCTCATCTGGACGATGCTATCAGGGATATACCTGTAAAGGCAATCGTATTCATTGTGCAGGCAATGGAAAGCTTCATGGATGTACTGCACAGCCTGAGTGTCAATCTGATGCTGGTCCACCTCAATGGACGCTTCCATGTCTGTCAAGGCTGCCGCTTCTTTTCCTTTGGCCTTTCTGACTCCCTGTTCTACATTTCTTGTGATGATCCTGTACATCAGGTCTTCCCGAGTCTGGAAAGCCTCATGCAAGAACCGCATTTTGGATCGGGTGCTGATCTCTGGGATGGAAAAAGGCAGCGTCACAGTGCGATTGAGGTAGAGGTAGCCGTTGTCAGCCATGCCCTTCATGCAGCCAGCTTCCTCTAAGCATGAAACGATGACGCACGGGTCCACCACCAGGATGAAGATGAAGGGAGCATTGGTGTCCGAAAGGAGTGTGTTGATGGCATTGAGAACCCCAATCACCCTTTCTGGGTAGCACATGTCCAAGCTGGTGATCTCAAAGACGATCCTCAGCCGCCGCCTCTCAAAGATCTCCATGTAATACACGAAGTTGGTGAGGATTTCAATCTCTCTCTTCACCGCACTCATGAAGCCCAAGTGGCTGGTGAATTTCTCATCGCTGGTCATGCTCTCAATCTTCCTCTTCTGGCTAATGATCAGGTGCTTGATCACGGGAGCAATGGCCAGGACAGCCCCTGAGCCAGAAACAGCAGCGATGGTGCTGCCAAGGATCTTCAAGACACTGCCGTCTCTTATCCCCGGCACAAGGAAAGCCGTGGCAGTCAGGCCTGCGCCAGCTATCAAAACGACTGCAAGACCTCCAGCGGTACAACAGACTTTCTTTTTGACCTTCCACTCATTTTGGCTGAACCCAGAAGCAAATCGTGGTCTGCTTCCGACCACATGGTAGAAGCTGAGAGGAAGAGGCCCAAAATGGTGGCGGATATGGTCGCACAGGGTGGTGACCAGCCCAGCCCACAGCTTGTCGCTGCCGGCATATTGCCAGGCGCTGAATCTTATGAAGAGGAAATCAATGTTCTTTCTCCTGAGGTGGACCTCTGTGATGACCGGTTCATAGAAGACCAGGTACCAGAGGAGTGTGAGATAGCTCCAACCTTCTGCTCTCCGAGGCCTCTGGTGGGTCTTTCTATACTCATTCTCTTCTCTCCGAACCGATTCTTTATGCATACATCCTGGGTTAAAACAAAAAGGAGTAACGTTAATATGGGTAAAAAAAGAAAAAGAGTACAGTAATGTCAATATCTTGGGTAAATTAAAAAGGAATAACATCAATATGCCAACTTCACAATGCTCAGAAGAGGAAGATTATGTAAGGATGAGAAGAATTTTGGAAATTATACAAAAAATGTTTCAAAATGTGTTTGTCAAGGGCTGAAATGATGATACGATATGATGAGAATTCTATGAGTCTGTGATTCAGAGTTTAGGACCTGTGCTATGCAAAATTCGCATATTTAATTTCTCACTGCTCACAAATGGAGTATCAGCAGGCAGCTTAGTTAAGGTTTGGGTTTTGCAGTTTTCCCACTTTTGCTGGGCCCTGTGTCTTTAACCCCCACAAATGTGGAGGGCTGACTGTATAGCAGTTGCTCCCCTGAGCTGTTCAGTTCCACACCTGGGATGCAAGATCTTGGTCATCCCTTAAAAAGTCAAGAAATGAAAACAATGCACCATTAAAAGATCTTTCCTTGTAAACAATATGCCAAAACCTGGCAAAATGACGTTTTCTCCTGCTGATAGAAAGGCAGAAAGGAGAGAGCCAGTTGAGTTTCCCTAGGAAAAGGGCTGGACAGCTACCAAGGTGCATCCACGTTTTGCATTGCAGTTTCCCTGCCCACTCTCTGTGGAATATAAATGTGCCACCATTTGGATCCCCTTACTGACCCAGCTGAACCCTTCCGGTCGAGACTGACCTGCAATCTGATCAAGCAATGAATGGAGCCGCGTTCCACAGGGTGAGTAGAAGCCCACGGTGACTGGGGTGGAAGTGTGGCACAGGGTCTTGGACAGGCTGCAGCAGTAAATGTCATCCTCTGTCAAGATATCTGAGGAGAGGAAAACACTTTGGTAACCATGAACTTTAGTCATGATGGGGGAAATACATAACTAGGTGACATGGTAGAAGTGCCCTCCAGGTACATTGAATTGCAACTCTTATCACTTCCAGCCATATATAAGAAAGAGGTCTATACATTTTTAAAATCAAGTGTAAAGCTTTTATTCTTTTGTGAGAAGTGATGCCGCTGAAGGTAAAAATTAGGTCACAGTCTTGAGATGGGAGAGGAATATATATATATGTATGTATGTACCCTCCAACTTTTCATAGATGAAAATGGGCCAAGCAACATCAGAATGTGGCCAAGATGGCAAAAATTATTAATGAGGGAGAACACACAAGCTACAAGTGTCTGCAGCAGTTTGCTTTTGTCTGCGCTTACTGGGAAGGGCAAGGTTCTGCATATCCTCTCCTTCCACTTTAGTTAATGGAGTGCAAACCACTTTGGCACTTTGAACGCAGTTTGCAGCAACTGAAATAAAGCTGAGGGCGAGGGGGGGAAATAGAAGGAGAAGAGAGAAACTGGGACATTTCAAAAGCAGCTGAAAAAGTGGGACGACAGAGGATTAATCGGGACTACCTGCCAAATCTGGACAATTGGGAGGCAGATAACACCAGAGAATACCACCAGTCTCTCTGTTAATGTTCAAGGGCTGAAGTGAGCCTCAAAGGAAGGGGAAAGTCCCTGGATCATTAGATATTTTTGACACAGCGCTGTTTCTTCTTGCAGCAAAAGAGTGTGAACAATAATATAATAATTAGGTTGGGAGCATATAGGTGGAGTTGAGCATTCATCTGCAAGCAAACAATGACTGGCAGCAGGAGAGCGTAGGAAGTCGGCAGCTGATTTCCAGATCAAAACCCAGGACCAGCATAAATTGAAGTTGTGTATCATCGCAGTAAGAATCTAGTTTGCGCATGCAAAGCCACATTCTCCTAAGGCTTTCGTGTCATTTGTTAGCATAAGCATGAACTGTGGGCTGAGAGACCTTTGTTTGGCTAATAGCTAAAAATATAGTACACACATGTGCTTCCAGATGGATAGTTTGTCTAGTGTAAAATAAATGCACAATCCAATTTTTTAATAGTGCTATGAAACAATCTTATCTGGAAACACAATATATTTGCACTATATTTTAGCTATTAGCCAACAGCGAGTATAAAGTCGACCCCATGTTCTCCAAAATGAGTCCAGCATTTGAGATAACAGACCTCCATCTAGTAATTCATCCCTGAGTTTCTTTCTTAAATAACATAAAGGACTATGACAGTTATCGAAATAACAATTTAGTATGTAACTCGACAGCAATTACTAGAACGTAACTGCTTTCACCGCGTTACAGCAAAAACAACATTGTCTTATGGAAGCTTAGAGATGAAACACATTTATTATGGCACAGACTTTCATTATAAATTGCCAGTAGCAAAGGATATGAGAAAAGGAAAAGCTCTGCCACAAAGGATTAACATAAAGTGCCAGTGCCAGGCCTTTCTAATGAATAAAAGAACAATATTCAAACCAGTTTCAGAAGGAGACATTAATTAGGTTCCCAACTACAGAAAGTGTTTACAAGATGTAATAAAATGTTATACTTAACAGTTAATCGTCCCTTAAGAAATTATTATTATTATCATTTACATTTCAAGTGGTGGATAGAAAAGCCACTCAGAGTTAATTCTTTTTCCAAGGTATACGTTGTTCTTTGAAGGCTCACAACAACAACAAATATTCGACGTAGCTAGAACATTTTCCAATTTTGCTTGTTTTTTGTAGTTTGATGTTGTTAATAGTATTATTATTATTATTATCATTTATTTATATTTGTTGTTGTTGACAATCACCTTACAGAAGAGGAACGGGTTGTTAAAATTTTGGAGCTGGATGGATAAATTGGTGATGCCGATTAAAGAAAAACGATTGGGAATTGTTTTTGCTACATATGAATGTGAAAGGAGGAAAGATTTGGGTTGTGGATTTGGAGATCTGAAGCAATTTTGTTTATTAAGTCAGAATATTAGAAGGAGTAGCCAGCTTGTTGGGGGCAATTGCCATATATACCCAACTATAAGTCTACCTCCTGTATACATTGATTGATTGATTGATATGACCTATGGATAAGTCGAGGGTAAAACTTGGGGGCAGGTAATAAAGGATCTAAAGGATGAAGGAAAGGAAAGCAATGCCAAAGAACTTACAAAATCCCAGCTGGCATAACTATTTGTGCTCAGACTAAAGGCTGGATGGATGAGAAAGTAAAAGGGGATCAGTGCTTCCAGGGCAGATTAAACTCTTGCCTTTCACCATATATATATAATATAATATGTTAAAATACAGTACTTACATTGACCCATGGATAAGTCGACTCAATTTTTTCGGTTACTTTTTTAACCTCAATTTCTAGAGTATATGCAGTATCTTACACTTTGCAAACCGCTTAGTACATCGGTAAACGGTACAGAAATGTACTCGCTGTTGCTAAGCCAAGATGACGAAGCTGACGTACTTTGGCCACATTATGAGAAGTCACAACTCACTGGAAAAGCCAACAATGCTAGGAAAGATGGAGAGATATAGAAAGAGAGGAAGACCGCATGCTAAATGGATGAGTATGAACTTGCAAGACCTGGACAGAGCAGTGGAGGGCAGAGGGTCTTGGAGATGTCTCATCCAAAGGGTCGCCTTGAGTTGGGATCAACTTGAAGACAGTCAACAACAAGAACAACAGAAGGTATTAGGAAAGTAAGGCTGCTCACAAAGCTAATTTTAAAATCTATTTGTTAAAATCCTGATGTATCTGAAAGGCTTGGATGTGAAAGATGATTTTTCCTTTCTCTCATTCATCCAGATATACTGTAGTTGCCTTGGGTGCGTGTGACCAGTCTTACCTCTCCTGGGATGGCATTCTGCACTTGCCATGTGGGCCCTCTCTCCTGAGCAGAGGCAATGCGCTTCATGATGTTCCTCGCAGTGATGCAACCGTGTGATCTCCTCATCGGAGGAACTCATCAGCACCGGAGCTGGGCCACCTCCGACCACAGTTCCCAGGGAGACGGGACCCTACGACACAACAAAAAACAAGCAAATGCGCACCGTATTCCTCGACATTACCTTTCACAGTTGACAGCTCAACTTCCACCCCACCCAAGGTTGCATTTCAAGCCTTCTGTGAGCATCCCATCGCGTCCCCTTCCTCCTTCTTTTGTTTTGAGAAAAACCATGCTGTCAGAGAGCCAAAGCAAATAGCACAACACAAGGTACCTTTTCCCTCCGAGCGACAAGGACAGGAAACCTCCCCGGCCGGGCCAAGTTCTACTCGAGGTTAAAATGAAAACATCGCAAACCCAAGAGGTGTGGCAAATTCAAACGAGTTTTAAATCTGGCTCTGCATACCGACAGGAGTAATTAGCAGGACAAATATTTCAACCCAGTTGAGAAATATAATTGACTCCGTGGCAGATCGAATGGGTGTTGCCTGGATCTTTTAAGAGCTGGGGATATTACAAAAGTGGACTGAATATGACAAAAGTGCTCCTTTTGGATTAGCTCAACCCATCTGTCTAAGCCATTGGATCACACCAACAGTGGCTAAAATGCCGCCCCAACACCATACTTGTTTGACAGGAACAGTCCCAATTAATCTTTTGCTGTCTCACGTTTCCATATGTTTTTTAAAATGTCCCATTATCTTACTCCACCCCTTACTTTCCCCCTTCGTCCTCAGCTTACTTTAAAGGCTGCAAACTGAATTCAAAGTGAAAACAGAGTTTGTATTGCATCAGTGAGAAGAGGGTTGGAATCTCGCCTTTCCCAGTCAGCTCAGGCAAAAGCAAACTGCTGCAGCGTTGCCTACCTTGTGTGTTCTTCCTCATTCATGACTTTTGTTGTTCGGCCACACTTGCTATGTGTGAAATACTAGCAGGCATGCAACTATGCCATACCCACCATAAAAAAAAAACACCCTACAACTCCCAGGATTCCATAGCATTGAGCCATGGCAGTTAAAACAGTGTGAAACTGCATCATTCCTGCAGTGCAGATTAGACCATGGTTAGTGGCAAGCAACAGCTGTGGCAACGTAATGTTTGCGAATCTACGTTGTAGAACAGGGTCATAACTTCTGCTGGATAGCTCTACTGAAAGGAGTTACTACCAATTCTATTGATTATTGATTAAAATTACTCATCTCGTCACGCTACACAAAAATAGTACTATATTACATTTCAGTTTTCACAATAACAGCTTGAGGAATCCTGGGGTTTGTATTTTGGCGAGCGACTAGAGCACGCTGCCTGAGAATTTGTTGTTGTTGTTGTTGTTGTTGTTGTTGTGTGCCTTCAAATCATTTGTGGCTTAGGGGAAACCCCATGATAGGATTGCCTTAGGGTTGCTATGCGTCAGAAGTGACTTGAAGGTGCACAACAACAATAAAACCTAAGTCAAAACTGTCAAGAGGTTTCTTCAGAGAGGGTTTGCCATTGCCATCCTTTGAGGCTGAGAGAGTGTGACTTGCCCAAGGCCACCCAGTGGGTTTACCCCTCCCTAAACCTACCAATCCCAGGATTCCATGGTATATTGCCATGAGAATTGGAATGGAAGACAAGCACCTCAAATACATAGTGTGATTGGAGCCCTGGAGTTTGTAGTTCGGTGAGACACTTCTCTGGATTAGACTTTCCAATACACTTCCCTAAACTGTAAATACATATGGACTGGTCATAACACAGGGCAGCTGGATGATACCTAATGTGGCTTCCTATGGTGAATGGTGATTTGATCCCTGGTTTCCTGGCATCCAACACTCAAACCAGTATACCATACTGCCTCTCTTTACTCTCTTGTTTAGGGGCCCACCAGATGTTTTGGGCATCTGGACGTTCCAGGCAGCCAAGTCAATGGTAAGGGATTGTGTAAAGTTGTACAGTCAGCATTCTGTATCCATGGTTTCTTTATTTATGGATTCAAGCATCCACGGCTTGAAAATATTAAAAAAATATATAAATTCCAAACTCCTTGATTTGATATAAGGGACATCATTTTACTATCCATTTTATTTAATGGGACCTGAGCATCCACAGATTTTGCTATCCAGGGTATGCAACCAAACCCCAGCGGATACCAAGAGCCTACTAAACATCTGGAGAGCAAGAGTTTCCTGATCATTGCACTTGAAAATAGGTGTCCTTTGTTCCTGTTGCCATAAAGTTGTGAACAGCGACAACCAACAGAGTAAAAAACACGAGCATGATGAAGACGAACCTGCAGTCAACACCCAAAAACAAGTCAGAAACACATGGCATGCTTGAGCGAGAACTAGGTATGATGTACCTGGGTTGCAGGGAAGGATATGATAGTATACTGCATATAGTGTGGCAATGTCAGCCCAAGCCTTGTCTACTTAAGGCCAAGTCTGCAAACTTCTGGAGCTCTGGTCCTCCCTTTCCCCGCAAACGGGGGTCTCTTCTTCCTAGGATTGGCTTCCTTTCCAGGCCTTGGAGTCTTATGGGGTTTTGCTGAGATCTGTTTATTCACAAATGCATATAGTGCTTTTCAGAAAGAAAAAGGGGCAACATACAGAGATAAGCAAAGACTAAGAACAACAACAACAGGGCTGGAACAATGTGATCCCCTAGATATGGCTGAATGGCAAATCCGTACCTTCCAAACATCCAAATTAACCCCTTGTCATCCCGTTTTTTCCAGCTGTTTTTAAAAGCAACCTCCTCCCACTTTCCCACAACATCTGTATAATGTTGGAGGATTCAAAGATATAGCCGCGTTAGTCTGTAGAATCAGTATTGTAGAGAGATTTTGCAGCAGCTTTGGAACTAAATGAAAGAAAGAAGTTGGCAGGATGAGTTTTGGTAGGCCTACATCCAACATTATACAGATGAAAACGGTTTGAACAGAGATAGTGTACCTTGTGGCTCATTTGTGTATTACTGAACCTAGGCAGAATTGATCATTGTAAAAAATTGTGAGAGCCATTTCATGTTTGTTTGTTTGTTTTAGGCATGGAAATGACTCAACTCCTCTCTATTATGCAGTGAAAAAGCCTGTGAAAAGAATCACACGCTTGTGATGAGTAAGCCTTGTGGTCAGGTCATATGTTTGTGGATTGTCTCAGCTCAGGTGAGGAAATGTTGCATTGCCATAAGGACTACCTTGCTGCTGGATCAGATCAAGAGCTATTTAATCCAGCATTTCGGTCTGGTGGAAACTAGCGACACAATGTGTAGGAACATGGTGTGTGACGATGACACACCGTTTGTCCCAGATATCCAGAACTCCAAGGTACACTGCCTTTGAACAGCGAGGCTCAGTTTAGCCATCCAGACTACTAGCTGCTATTAAAAGTTCTCCATTAATTTGATTTAACATTTTCAAGGCTGAAACTATGGAAACACTACAGACTATAGTTTCCAGAATCCCAGTAGTCATGATAATTGTGGGAGTTGTAGTTCCAACCTCTGATCGTATTAATTTGTATGTAATTTTCCCTGCTGCTCCAGTGTTTTCTTTAACCGAAGCTCCTCAACTTTTCTCTCCTTCTTTCCTTCCTTCCTTCCTTCCTTCCTTCCTTCCTTCCTTCCTTCCTTCCTTCATCTCTCTCTCTCCTTCCTTCCACCTTCCTTCCTTCCTTCCTTCCTTTCTCTCTCTCTCTCTCTCTCTTTTCCTTCTCTCCTTCTTTCTTTCCTTTTAACTTTATTGACTTATCCATGCAAAACAAAATATAACCACAACCATATTTATTGTGTGCGGGGCTTGGAAAAACTACTTGTTAAAAGTAACACATTCCTGTTACTCATCACAGAGTCTGAAAAGTAACTGGTTGTCATGATTACACTATTAGAGAAGTAACTAGTTACACTGTTTTTATTGTTCTTTTCCATCTATTACCTGTTTTTATTTGCCCTTTTTAAAAAAATTTAGTTCCCATCATTACTTCAGAATGAAAATTTAAACTTTGTAAGAGAAAGGCATAGATAATACAAAGGGCAGGGTTGCCAACTGACTAGGAAAAATGGCACGACCTGCTCTTTTGCCTTTAGCAGCAGCACCTTGATCTACCTACAGTAGCAGCTTTTAACAGAGGGATAAAACGAAGCTTCTCTGACCGACTTTTGCAGCTCAAACTGTTCCTGGATTTGTATAAACCCAAATTGGGCAACCTAGGATTAGTAGCTGTTTACACATCTGTGTATCCTACTTTGCAGGGACAGGGAGCCGCTTTTACTGGCAGGGCTCTCATGACTTTTAACAAGCTCAGGTGGAGATGCAACTGGTAACATCTGAGCATTTCTGCGCTATTAGTGGCTTGGCCATTAGATTTCCGCCCTGCTTGCCGCCCATTAATGCGCACCGCTTCTGACCAGGATCGCAAAGTATGGCAGTCCTACTATAAGTATTTCCACCCACAGAATGGGATAATAGCCAGTGGTTAAGCTGGCACTTGAAAAACAAATGCAGGGAGGAAAAGAAGTCTGCAAACTCTTCCAATGTCCTGATTTGGCTGTCCAAATTCATCCTCTTTTGAACCACTTTTCCAGCTGCTTTTAATCCATGCTTCTTAGTCATGCTCAAAATAGAGGTCCTAACCACAAAGGAGGACAAGATATCAGAAATAGTAGGACGTTGCCAAATAAAAACTTTGCCATTCCTCCTGGACAGAAGGCTGAAAAGTAGCCATGTCCTTGGAAAGGAGGGCCTCTGGTCACCCTTCTGTACAGCGAACATCTCCTTCCTGAAACCGAATTCAAAGTGTAAAGTGTAATTTGTACTCAAATAACTCAATGGAGGAAGAGAAGGGGTGGAGGTGGAATTTTTCACTTCCCAGTAGGCTCAGGCAAAAGCAAACTGCTACAACTTAAACAGCGTACCTAACTTGTGTGTTGTTCCTCACTAATAACTTTTGCCATCTTGACCACTGTCTGATGTTGCTTGGCCACATGTGTCCCAGTTTTCTTTTGAGAAATGCTGGAGGGTATGGGACACAGTCATTCAATAAGCCTCTCCAAACAGATGCAGTCAACCTCTGAATACAAGTTGTGAAACTTGCAAGGTGAAAATGTCTCTTGCCTTTCATGATCTCCTTGTGGACTTGGTTCAGTCACTTAAGCGCTGAGGCCTTTTCCCATGTTTCCTTTCCAAGCAAAGTTAGGCAGAAAAGTTTTTGCTGGTAGTTCTTAGGCTTTGGAACGCCCTGCAAAAGGATGCTAAGATGCTACCATCCCTATTCCCATCTACACTGCAGAAGTAATCCAGGTTGACACCACTTTAACTGCCATAACTCAGTGCTATAGAATTCAGGGAATTGTAGTTTGGTTCCAGAACCAGTGCAGTTCTGGAACCAAACCCCAGCGGATACCAAAGGTCCACTGTATGTTCATACCCTCCAACATTTCTCTCTAGCACCAAAACAAACTACAATTCCCAGAATTGCACAGCATTGAGCCACGGCAGTTAAACTGATGTCAACCTGGATTATTAATGCAGTGCGGATGCATTCTTATGAAATGTTTCCTATTCCCCTGTTTGCTCGGTTCGATTTGTGTTGATGCTTCTTCCTTGTTTCCACAAGCAGCTTGGTTGTTCATTAAGTATTTCTTCCAAAACTTACTGTAATCCATTTTGTGGATTTAGAACGAGAAGACAAATAAAACCCTTTAAATGAAATAAGTGGGAAAATAATGTTGCTGGCCACTGCTGGAAACAGGATCCAGGCTTTAGCAGAGTCTTGGTCTGACCCAGCCGGTAATTTTCATACGAAAGACTGTTATACGGAAGCTGAGACAGTTTATGGAAATGGAAATGGATGCAAAGTCACGATGATCATTCAACCACATGGAAGCGTTAACAGCTCAGCAAAACAATACTCGGAAAACCAAGGAGCCAGGGAGCCTGGAAGAGCTGAGCTTGTGACTAAGGTTGCAGAGGAGGCAGCTTTGTTTTGACAGCCAGCAAGTGATACCAAGATATTCACAACCGTCTATTATGATTATTGATTAGGAAGGAATTTCCTGCTATTATATACCCGACCTGCCCTGCTAGTGAGTGCAGTTGGAAAGCAGCATTAAAATACTGTAGATCCAAACATAAAATAGCAGTGTATTTAAATACCTGACGCTACAAGGATGGACAAAGCCTTGCTCCGTTACTCATGTAAGCCTATTGCGCCTCTAAACAGAGGCAGATAATGCAACATGGGATTGTCAGTGCTGGAAAAGCTCCAGTCTGAATCCTGTTGTTAGTGTGAAGGCAAAGGCTTTCACAGTTGGCATCCATAGTTTTTTGTGGGCATGCTCCGAGGATGCCAGCCACAGCTGCTGGTGAAACGTTAGAAAAAAACTCTTCTAGAATATAGACTCATAGCCCGAAAAACCCATAAAGACATTTGTTGTTAGTCTCAATTTTAGGAAGAAGGGTGATGCTGTATAGCTTTATAGCTGATGCTAAGTGAAATTAGCACTATTTGTTTGGAAGGCCCTCACAACACCTCTGCAAATATCTGGCCAAACCATCCCATTCCCTGGCACCCGGCCCAGCATTTTTACAAACCGAGGAAGGAATTGCCTAGCCTGTCTTGTTTGACATAGGAGAGACGCTTCCAAAATATGCAAACACGCAGAGGTAATGTAGATAATGCACTTCTATTTGTAAACCGAAAAACAAAGGCAGTAGTTGGAAACACGCTCATATGTCTTTCAGGGCATGCCTTGCCATGGAGCCTGGAGAAGTTCCTTTTGGGGACTACAGCTCTCATCATCCTCCAACTGGCATGGCTTCTGGGATTCTGGGAGTAATAGTCCACAGAAGACAACATTCTTGCAAGCTCTGGCAAACATGTCATTTAGTCAGTTGTTGCTGGTTGACCCCATTGGCTTCATTTTTATAGTGATACTCATTTTTATAGTGATGATGCATACTAGCTATGCTCTATTACTCTTTAAAATTCTTGTAAGACATCCAGAGCACTTTGGTAATAGGAAACCTACAAACTGTTTGCATGAATAAGTACAGGCTGGGGCCTAAATACCCCAAAGGCACTGTATGCCTCCTGATCTTGCGAAGCTAAGCAGGGTCAGTCCTGGCTAGTACTTGGATAGGACACCATCAATGGACACCAGGCACTGTAGGCTATATTTCAGAGAAAGGAGCTGGCAAACGAAATTCATGGTGTTGCCATAATGTGGATAAGCAACTTGAAGGCACAGACACACACACATCATCCATTCTCTGCTTATGCCTAATCTCTCTGTTGATTCAACCTCATTTTCCCTTTCTCCATTCCCTTGTGCAAACAGATCAGTATAAAATAAACCTGTTCACAATACTGGGACTCTCTGTATTTCCCAATAATAATAATAATAATAATAATAATAGGTTTATTTATATCCTGCTTTTCCATAAGGATCAAGAATGATTCCCCCTATGAAATGCTCCTTCAGTCCCAAGATTTCTAGCACTTGCAATCACTTAAAACCTCAGCTGAGTATTTAGAAATGCACCCAAAGAAAAAGGCCAGGGAAAGTGACCAAGGGAATGTGAACACAGCAAATAGCGGAGTTCTAGGTGTGGACGGATTTCCATGCCTCACTTTCTGCAATGCTAGAAATGGGTGGACTACAGAAAAATGTCATTAGGAGGCAGAAGTCTTACTGAGGAAAGCAAAGTCCTAAATTCCCCCCACCCTGATTCCCAAAGAGCAATATGGTTGGAGAACACTGCCCCATCATCCTGTGTAGTGTATGATTTCCGTGTTCCCACTTTTATGCCTTTCCTCGCCAATTTAAGGAGTGGCAATTTGCAGAATAGCTTCTTGATGTGGGCAGCCTATGCAAGGTGTCCTTTTGCCAACAGCAACTCCTTCTGTTGATGAGGAAGGAGATTAAAGCAAATGAGAAGATAATACAGATAGTTACTTACAAAGCCATCACTTTGAACGGCCATGGCCACATCTTCTGGGATGCTGGGATTTGTAGTTTGGAGAGGGCTATTTAGAATTCTTGGACAGAGAGCTCTACTAACTCACCAAATGACAAACCCCAGGATTCCATAAGATGCAGCCAAGGCAGCTAAAGTGGAATCATAGAGCAATAATTCTGTAGTGTGAAAGGGACCCTGGCCAGAAGTATGAGGACTTGCCAAGCTGGCCAAACAACTAGTTTACCATTGGCGGCCCAAGACATTTTGGTGCTAGACCTCAGAGTCAAATGGTGTGCTAACACTCAGTGGCAATCTGTCTATCATCTGTTTATCTGTCTATCTTATCTTATCTTATCTATCATTACTTTTTTGGAACTACAACTCCCTGAATCCCCCAGCCATCATAACCATTGACCATGCTGGCTATAGTTTCTGTGACTTTTTTTGGACTTCAGGTTGCGGATTCCTGTAGCCACTGGTTGTCACGCCTAAGAGATTTGGGGAACTGCAGTTCCAAAAAACCCAATGTTTGCAAGTTCTGAAGGATATGTGTAGCTTAAGGGCTAGTGTACAGGTCCTTGCAAAGTCCCATTTTACAGACATAAGCCCCCAAAGGCGAACGGACTTACCGCAGGTCACATATGTGACCTTTTGAAGAGAGCTGAGTCAAGATTTTTCAGAGGTTAAATTCCTTCTCTATCCCACTGCAGCAGGAAGCAGTTCTCCAGCCACCAGCGAACCTGGTTTCTCTCTCCCCAAAGCGTTTACAGCTCTGGGAGGGACCCAAGGTGCTCGATTCCCCTCGGCTTCACTCCTTTTACTGTACAAGGAGGCAGTTGGGGAACATTCCTGCTTCATGGCCTCCACCCCGATCTCTCGCTGCCCAAGATTACAGTAGCTCCCCTGACCTGTTTTATTGAGCCAGGTTGCGACATGTGGAGGCAGACATTGCAGGCACCTCGACTTGGCTGATAAGAAACACTGAGGTTCATTTCAATGCCATGATGCCAGAAAACCAGTCTTTGCAACACATTGCAGCTATTGTAACATGGGGTATAGCTATGAGAGAGTCAGCATGGCGCAGTGGTTTGAGTGTTGGACTACAACTTTGGAGACCAGGGTTCAAATCCCAGCTCGGCCATGAAACCCGCTAGGAGACCTCAAGAAAGTCACTTACTCTCAGCCTCGGAGGACAGCAGTGGCAAAGCTCCTCTGGACAAATCGTGCCAAGAAAATGCCATGTTAGGTTGCCATACAACTTGGAAGCACACAACACACACAATAATGGGGCAAGCGGGAGGAGGAGAGAGAAACCGGGAGGTTTTAAAGGCAGCTAGAAAAGTGGGACGACAGAGGATTAAATGGGGCTGTCCCTGCCAAATCAGGACACAAGAGAAACCCATACATATAAATCAACTTTGTATATACATTGCCACCATGACTGTAAATCTGGGTTCACATTCACAGGGTGATGCATTGCGTTACGTTTAGTGTGATCCGTTTTTGGATTCAAAACTGGAGACGCTTGTCCCCACCTGGGGCCACTACTTTCCCTCGATGACTAGTTCATTCAGAGTTCCTCTGGACTGGATACTCTAATCATCAGAGATTAAGGCCTAGAGAATTACATTATAATGTATGCAAGGGTATAATTTGTTAGAACGCATTTCAAAGAATTAGCATATATTTCACTACTTGATGCATGCATTCAGAACTTGGAAATATTGCCTTTTTAGTCAATAGTCTCCAGAACCATGTTGACGGAGGAGGATGGGAGTTGTAGTAACAATGACAACGTTATGAGCATTATTTCTCATTGATGCCAACGCATCTGAAAAACAACTCACAAAAGTTGGGGTTTTGCGGATTTTAAAATCCCGTTTCTGTATGGGATTTAACCAATCCCAAAATCCGAAAAATGAGAAATCCAAAACACTTCTGGTTCCAAGCATTTCGGATAAGGGAGATCCAAGGTGCATTATCTTAAATCCTTTTAAAATATATATATATATATATATATAATAGGATTGTGAATATAAGAAATGAAGTGACAAAATGTTTCCGTTCTAGCATGCTGGACATTGATATTGATCTGCCAGAGAGCAGCCTCTCAGAAAACTCATACATAGGTCACAATGGAAACTTTTACTCTGTGTGCTTCCTTTCCTTTCAATCTTAGGTTGGGAGGTAATACATCTCTGAGTGGAGCAGTTTCTTGCATATGTTTTATAGCCACTAGGTATTGATTAATTCTCCATGCATTTATATAACCTAAAACATTTATTCACTAATAGAGAGCCAGTGGTTTGCATGTTGGACTATGACTCTGGAGACCAGGGTCCAATTCCCAGCTCAGCCATGAAATCCACCAAGTGATTTTAGGCAAGTCACACTCTCTCAGCCTCAGAGGATGGCAATGGCAAACCTCCTCTGAATAAACTTGCCAAGAAAACCCCATGACAGGGTCAACATAAGTTGGAAACAACTGGAAAGCAGACAATAACAATCCCTTTTGAGCTGGAATGTGAAAGCTCCATCTCAAGATGATTAATCATCCCTTTTATTTCCACTCTTTAGCTTATGAATACACTCACTTATGATGCTGTTGTTGTTCTTGTTATCGTCATCATTATAATCGTCATCTATGGGAGTCGGTCAATTCTACTTAAGGGAAAACCAAGTGCAGAGAAGTGTTGTAGACTGGGCCATTGTTTTTCACTAGGGTTTGGTTTCAAGACCCCCCTCCCCCTTGGATAACAAAATCCATGGATGCTTAAGTCCCATTAAATGCAGTGGCATAGAAAAATGGTGTCCCTAATATAAAATGGAAAATCAAGGTTTGCTATTTGGAATTTGTCCTTTTTTGGAATATTTTCAAGCTGTGGATGCTTGAATGCATGGATAAAACATCAATGGATAAGGAGGGTCGGCTGTAGTAACTCTCACTCGACTTCCACAAAGGTCCCAGAAATAAACCAGGACTGAATATTCTCACAGCATTGGACTTTATCACACGGGAGGAATTTCTCTTAATTTCGAATGAAAAGAAAGTGGGGCCAGAACACATTCACGTGTTCTGGCCCCACTGAACTGGCGAATTCACATGAATTGCTGAACTGGCGAATTTGCGCGAATTCGCCAGTTCAGCAAATTTACGTGAATTCGAATTGCATTCGAACTGACTTCCCATTGCCTGAAAATAGCTTGCCATTGCCCAAAATTGCATGTGATCACCTCTCACGCAATAACGTGAAACCCCATGGTTGTGTTCGGACTGACTTCCCATTGCCCAAAATTGTGTGTTGTAGTCTATCACACAATAATGTGAAACCCCATGATTGCATTTGGATTGCCATTGGATTATAATTCCAATTTCCCTTGTCTGATAACGTCTATTGTCTCACCATCTTAGTAGAACTGTAAAGCTTTACCCGGCTTGGGTTCAGATAATCTGAAAGCCGGTGTCTCCCTATATAAACATGCCCAGGTTTTAAGATCTATGGGGCTGGGCTTCCTTTTGATCCCACCACCCTCTTGCTCCCAGTTTCTGGAGATCTCTCCCATGGAAGGATCAGTTGTTCCACCATCTGCTTTCTTTCAGCCAGCAAGCAAAGACCTTTCTATGAAGGCAGACCTTTGGCTCTTAACTCATGTTGCAGAAGGATGTGTTAATGGAGCATACAGTGCTTTTATTTATTTTTTCTAATGATGCTTTACATTGTATTTTGTGGGTTTTTTGGACTATGTGGCCATGTTCTAGAAGAAGAGTTTATTCCTGATGCTTCGCCAGCATCTGTGGTTGGCATCTCCAGAGAATGCATCTTCAGATAATGGCATTCTCTGAAGATGCCAGCCACAGATGCCGGCGAAACGTCAGAAGCAAACTCTTCTAGAATATAGCCACATAGCCCGAAAAACCCACAACGAACTAGGGATACCAGCCATGGAAGCCTTCGACTTCAGAATGCTTTACACTGTTTTAACTATGTTTTTCTAATTCAAAAATTATTTAGTTATTTTGAAAACTTTTTTGGGGAGAATAAGATTTCAGCCATTCTTTGATTTAATTCGTTCTCATACTGGGAGGAAAAGCAGGATGTAAATTAAAGAGAGAAAAACAAAGGAATGAAAGAGGGAAGAAGGGAAGAGGAGATAGAGAATGAGATAGAGAGATGGGGAAGAGGAAGAAAACCAGGCAGTTTGGGAGTGGAGTGAAAAGTCTAATTTAGGTGATATGAGGGTAAAAATGATGTTGCCAGAATTTGATTTTTTGCATTGGGGAATATTTTCTTGAGACCTAGCATGATGTTGTACTTTGAGTGTTGAACTATGGCTCTCGAGACCAGGGTTCGATTCCCTGCTTGGCCATGAAACCCATTGGGTGTCTTTGGGCAAGTCACATACTCTCAGCCTCAAAGGAAGACAATGGCAAACCTCCTCCTGAATAAATCTTGCCAAGAAAACCCCATGATAAGGTTGTATTAAAGTCGCCATAAGTTGGAAACAACTTGAAGGCACACAACAACAACAACAAATATTTCCCTCCCTCTCAAGTCTTTCAGTCATACTTTGGTTGCTCCTAGCAGCCTAGTCATATTCCTAGGGAGGACTTTCTATGGAAATGATATCACCAGCCTGGCGTAGTCTTTCTTCCTCTCAAGTCATATCCTGGTTGCTCTTAGCAGCCAAGTCATATTCCTAGGCTGGCCTTTCTATGGAAATGATACCCCAGTTAGAGCATTGGACTGGGACCTCAAAAACCTCAAAGGGCCACTGTGAGGATAAACTGGGGAAGAGAAAAGTCACACACAGCATCTTACCCTCATTGGAGGAAAAATGGGATATAAATGTCATTAAATAAACCAAGATCATAGCAATATATAGTGTTCTAGAGAAGACAGCTGGAAGAAGTTAGCTGCTCATCTTGCTGAGATCCCCACTCACCTGTCAGCAGCAGTCTTCTTCTGTTTGGTGGCAAGATCCCATGGCAGTGATTCTTAATCTATCAGACTTGGAGGACCAGCCATTTGTTTACCCCAATGTGCCAGGGATGCGGATCCTATTTCTGGTTACTCATTGGCCATTCTATCCATTGGCCACAATTTCTTTCTTTCTTTTCTGGAAGCACTCCAGTAGATGGTCAGGGATTGGCACTGCTACCCAGGGGATGTTCAGGGATTGGCATGGTACTCAGGCAATGGTCAGGGATTGGTGCTGATATTCAGACCATCACTTTAAGTAGCATTGCCCTCTGACACTTGAGTGGCATAAGGGAGTGCATGCCATCAGCGGCTTCCTTTTTTGAGCCACACTTCCATTCTATTCATGGCATGCTACCCTAAGCAGTGGTCTCATGACACACTGCAAGAAACAGGTGAGCAATGGTGATCTTTGAGACATTTTTGAACTACAGCTCCCAAAATCTGTTACCATGGACTATGCTGTCTGGGATTGATAGGAGATGTAGTCCAAAAATGTCTGACGATGCCCACCCTGTTCAAAGATGTCCAAGAGCTGGCCCAGAAGAATCACCCATAGATATTCCTACCTTGGTGCATTCCTCCATTCCTTTCCTCTCACCCATTGGGTACATCTGGGCCTCTCTGGGATGGTTTTAGCCTCGCTGCTGCTGTTTTCCTCCTGTCTTCATGGATGGTCCACTTTCCCCAACTCTTCTTGTGTCCCTCTTCTCCTTTGTCTGCCAGACACACGTGCCACATCTAGCTGGCTTCTTTCTTTTAATCCCTCGCACGCCTCCTGTTATTTCCTTGAGATTGTGGAGGGAAGAATGCTCTGTGACTAACCCTCGATGCTGCCTGAAAAGTGGAACCTTCTCCAATCGCAATAATTATTACTTGGTGCTGGTGTCAAGTAGAAATTCAAGCTCTGCAAGGGATAGAATTAAAGTCTGGGAGATGGGAAATCACTCTTTCTTCCTTAACACAGGTGCATCCACACTATAGAAATAACACAGCCTGATGCAACTTTACCTCCATCCTGCAACATCCTGGGATTTGTAGTTTTGCAAGGCACTGGCACTCTTGGGCAGAAAAGGCTAAAGGCCTGGTAGAACTACAAATTCCAGGATTACAGGGAATGGAGCTACAGCACTTAAAAGTGGTGGCAAACTACCTTATTTCTACAATGTTCGACGCACCCCACGTGAATCAAAAAACGAACCATTTATTCCACAGGTTCAGTTAAAGCTAAATATGACTTTTAGTGGGAAATACAGTACTTTGTTTTTCTTAAAAGCCTAGGAGGAGATGGTATGCATATTGTAAATATGTATTGTAAATAGGAAATTATGAACAGGAAATTGGCACTTTTATTACTAGCCTTAATTTGGGATACAGAAAAACAACAGGTGAAGATTTCCCTTTTATCTGCTTCCAGGAAAAGTTTTATATAGTTGTATTTTTGCATGCAAAACTGTTGCAACAGACTCTAATGATTACTATGATGATAACAGGACATCAGGCGACAACAACTATGGTTCCAGTGATGACAGGTGCTTTGGAAACGATTCCAAGCAAACTGGTAAAACGTTGGAATAAAATAGTCATAAATCGGACCATAATAGCCCAATTACAAACAGCGTTACCACTTGGAGCATGTCATGTTTTCTAACAATAGATTTCTTAGATTCTTAGAATCCAAATCGTTGATGGTCCAGAGTTTCACTCAATAATATCTGGTACATTGTAGAACAATAACAACAATGGAGACGGCTATGGTTTCATTGGTGACAGATGCCCAGGGCGGGATTCCAAACAGACTGATAAAACACGTGAATGAAATCATCATCGACAGAAGAGATTTCTTTTTGATGCCAAATTACACATTACGTTAAATGCATTTTGCTTGGAATGCAGCTTCACCAAACAAGAAGAAAACAGAAGAGGGATATAGAGTCAAGAATGGGACTGGAGGAAACCACAACAGCGCGATTTCAGTGTCGCACTTGGAACATGCCACCATTGATTCTTGCAGTCTTACTGCAGGAGCATTTTGGCTCATGTGGATACGGCCCCTTTTGCGTCAGATCAACATGATGCACCATGAGAAACCTCATCCACTTTTGTATCAGGTCGCTGTGATATTAAACTGACCATTTAATGTTACTTTATTTCTTTACATTAGATGTGGGTAGGAAGCAGAGTAAGGACCGTATCCGCCAGCTGTCCCAAATGATCAGGGACAGTCCCACTGTTGTCCCATTTTTTCAGTGGCTTTAAAAACGTCCTGACTTCCTTTACCTTTGCATTCTCCAACTTTCCCCCTTAACTGTCAGTGAGGTTCTTTGAATATGTGCTCCTGATCTGTAAACATAGAACACACGGACTCTGTTGAAAAACAGAGATTATGCAAGACTGAAGTCATCTCCCCCTTCCACTTTCTCACTGCCATTTGCTAAGAGAAACAAACAAGGCACCTCTTGGTTAAGGCACCTCTCCAAACAACTTGGTCCTGCTGGCATAACAGGAATTCTTAAAGGAAGGGAAGCTGGAGATTTGACTCATGAGATTACCAGGAGGAACATGCCCAGATGTAGGAGGCGGATGTGGTCGAAGGTTACCCAGCACTGTCAATATCTATTGCTTTGTTTTTTAAAGGTGGAGAAGACTCACCTGCAGTGCCATTTTGACTAGAAATACATTTGTTTACTGTCTGAGAGGTGACTTTTATGGATTTCGGTGAGGCTTGCTCCAAAGCAAGCATGCTTAGGGTTGTGGCAAGCAAGCATTAGGAACCCCAGAAGTGTTTTCAAGGTGGATGAGCTCAAGACTGGAAGGCAGGCCATTATGAATTTTGCTTGCATGTTTTTTCCAAGACAGTAGAAACACAGAAGACAGTGAATAATAATAACATTAATAACAATAACAATAACAATAACATTAACAACAACAACAACAACAACAACAATAATAATAATAATATACCAAGTGAAGCAGATGAACAGAGGGACACATGTGGTCAATACAATGTCAGAGTGTGCTCAAGAAGGCAGAAGTTATTAATTAATGAGAATGAACAAACTAGGAGAGGATGCAGCCATTTTGCTTTTGCCTAAGTTTACTGGGAAGGGCAAGATTTTGCCCTCTCCTCTCTCTCCTGGATCCTGAGTCCATGGAGCAAAAAGTATTTTCCTCCTCTGAACTTGTTTTGCAGACCATCAAATCTTAACCAACTAACCCAGCAGCATCTTCCAGATTACTTTCCCACTGAAACAGGGGGTGTGCTTCCGAAATGGCCTCAATGTATTTATAAGGATTTGAAAGAATATAATTGTTTTAAATAATTATACCCTGCTTTTCCCTGCATGGTTTAATGCATCTGACTGCAAGTGTAAAGGCAGCTCAATAAAGAGCGGCAATACATAAAAACAAGGGGCAATAAAAGCCAGCCATAAAGCAGAGCATGTGCAACTATGCAGAACATCATAAGGTGTCGTAAAGAGACAGACTAGAGAAAAACACCCAGTAAATACAGAAGCATTGCATATAATTGTGGTTAGAAGCAATAAAAACATAGTCTCTTTAGGCCAGTGATGAAAGGTTAGTCTCTAAGTAGATCCTGGGAAGATCTTCACAACTCTAGTAACAGTCGAACAAAAGCAGATGTAGGCTTAGAATGGGCAAACTTGCATCTGGTTCTATCTGACTCTAGCCTAAATTTTCAGTTGTAAAGGTTGCAACCCCATATCCTCCAACTGTCACCATTTTTCAGTTCCTTTTAAAATGCCCCCATTTCTTTCTCCTCATCCCTCCGCTCTCCTTTTTTGTCCTCAGCTTGCCTCCATGGCTGAAAACTGAATCCAAACTGCAAATTTGGTTTGCATTCCAGGAGGAGGAGAGCCTTGCCCTTCCCAGTAGCTCCAGGCAAAAGCAAACTGCGGCCGTCCCTTCCTAGTTTGTGTGTTTCAACCTGTAACCCTGGCTTATCCCCAAACAAATAAACTAACTAACTAACAACGAAAGCAAAAATAAACCAGAAGCGAGGAAGTCAAGCCATAGTTTGTTTTGTCATCTGCTGTTGAGTTCTGGCCTTGAATAACAAACCATGGTTAACACAAACCGTGGCTGATTGCGACATGTAAACATTCAGATTGTCAAATACACACACAGACACCTTTACTAATATGTTATGCTCAGTGCAGTTTATGCCACAGAACGAAAGAAACATGGCACATTGAGGCAGCATGAGGTTCTAGATCCTGAAGTGATAGAATGGACTATGATATTTCAGAGTGCAGGTGGCATTTCATATCTGCCCGCATTTGTCCCTGTGGGAAAAAACCTCCTGCAAATAGTAAAATAGTCCCAACTGGTGCAATGTATTCAGTCCCTTCATTCTGCTAGATGTACAGACTAGACTTAACATTGCCATTTTATAAATAGGAGATTGGTTACATGTGGAGAAGGGACTTGGCCAAGACTAAGTTTGTAGCAGAGACCAGAGTGGGAATAATAATAATTAATAATAATAATAATAATAATAATAATAATAATAATAATAATAATTTATTTATAGCCCGCCCAATCACAAGGAATCTATCCAAATCCATCTGTCTGTCCTGTGGATCACTCAAGCTCACATATACAAAACATAATACCCATATACCTGTGTATATATTCATATGAATGGTTTCATGTTAGTCTGGCTCAAGAGCAGAAATGTTCTTCCTTCCTGCCTACATGAATGTTGTGTCTGATGGTGTGGGCTCTTTGCGCACAAAACCTGACATCACAATAAACATTTGGATATTTTAAAGTGCCACAGGATTTTCAACTCTAAGAACTGTTGCAAAACAAATCACTGAGTAGAGAGAAGCAATTATTGGGCAGCAGGGGTGACAAGGTGCTTCTGAAAGGATGCTGGAGGAGAGTCATTGCAAAATTAATCTCTTTCAAAACCATTTTTTATTTTCCTAATGCTAATGGGCCAAATATCATTATGTCTCATTACCGTGCCCATAATCCCTCTTTGTCACCTTCTTCCATCCTCTTCCCACTCATTTCTTAGACAACAGGAGAGCCTGGGTTGGTGAATGCCTGGCCAAGTGGTTGGGTGGTTTCAAAAGAGGCTTGGGTGCCACATGGCATTTGGGCAGCAAGCGTGAGCATCCACATGGAAACAAGGAAGAACCATCAGCCACCAGCTTGCCCTGGTACGCCTGGGGACTTAATGTTGCCCAAAAATATTGACGTCATTGTCTGGGTTAATCAGGGCACACTGTGCCAAGCACCCAGCATCCGGTCTCCATTTACAGCCACTGGTAAGCCAGGCAAAATGTGGCAAGAGAAGCCATGTTTAATAATGATGGGATTTACCTATATTTCAGAGGAAGGGGCTGGCAAAACCACCTCTGAGTATTCCTTCCTAAGAAAACCCTATGGAATTAATGGGGTTGAATTGAAGGCACACCCATACCCACCTTTTTCAGACACTAAAGGGCTGTACAGACTACCCTTTTTAGCGCCAGATCCGAGCCGCCGCATGCATTGCCTCTTCCAGTGTGCGGCTTCAGCATAAGCTGAAAGCCATGTATAGCGCACCTGCATATGACGCGGGTACACTGTATATATTTTTATTTGTCTGTGAAACAACATCTGACAAAACAATGTGGCTAGTACAACAAATACACAAGTCATGTGCTGCTGACAAGATTACAATTGCATTGGACACAGGATGAAAAAGGTTAAAAGCAAAAAACAAATGAAAGGTTAGTGGATAAAACACTGACCCAGCAATAATAATGACAGCTGTAATAACTCATCCCCTTTGTGATCCACTGCTACTGTCTTCAAGAAGTTGCAATGGATCTTGTGCGCTGCTACTCCAAAGGTGCAACCTTAAGTGTGATGGATTTAGAAATGATCAGCCAGCAAATATTATCACAAATAATATCAAGCAATGCCAACACACCCTGTATCTCAGGAAATGTGTCCTGAGGTCACTATATAAGGGGCAGTGTCATAAATAGTGAACTAGGTCTTCCACCACAAACACATAGTCATTGTGTATAAGGGATCCCTTTATACCTCCTGTGTTATTTGGGACTCTTTTATTGAAGATGCTTTGCTGGTAAGTTCTAGATCTTTCACAACAGATAAGAATACTTTGCTGCAACTTGCTTTTCTCAGCAAATGTTGTCCTGCACCCTCCATCATCTCCAACCAGCTGGTTGGGGATGATAGGAGCCATCAGCCAATGCATCTGAAGCCCACCCAGAGCAGAGAAGTCTGGCTAGGGCATGGTGGAAGTGGGGAGAGATCAGGCCCAGTCAGAGGTGATGGAGTGCATGGAATTAGTATATTTGATGCAGATGAGTCAAGCGACAGGTTGCTTTTTGCATGCATCAGTTATGTAATGAGAGTCACCTGGCAGCTGCTCATAAAACCGCAAAAGGAGGAAGCATCCATGTTTGCCTTGGTGGCACTTGATGTATTTTAATGAAGACCTTCACAGATAAAATAAAGCAAGGACACATAATTACACAACTTAAGCTAAATTACTGACATCATGTGGGGATGTTTCTTACAGTTAATTGCAATTAATCCCTCAGTCTCAGTTTGCTATGCTTTGGAAACACTGCTGTTTTAATGAAAGGCAGCCTTAAAGGCTGCAGTATGAAGCAGAGAAATGGTAGGAAAGGGGGTGCTTAACCTTTTTCTTACAGGGCATTTGATCCAAATACTGCAGTCAGCTAGCAGAAGAGGAAATGTCGAGTGAGTTCCTCCATAAGAGTTAGAAACCTGTTAGCAACATACTAAGAACACTCTCTCAGCCTCAGAGGATAGCAATGGCAAATCCCCTCTGAAGAAACTTGCCAAGAAAACCTCATGATAAGGTCACCTTTAGGGTCGCCATAAGTTGGAAACAACTTGAAAGCACACAACGACAACAATATGGAGATTTGGTGTATCCAGGATGATAGAGTGGTCCAAGTAAATCTCATAAAGATGCTTGAGGACAGCTACCATGATAAAGAAATAACAATCCATTGTGGCATTTGCAATCCACAATATAGAGGTGCCAGCAAATATGAAATGAGAACAAATACAATGATGCCACTGTATTGCCTGCCTGGACCAAAAGAATGAATGAATGTGGAGAAGAGAAAAAGGGGAAGTGTCACTAAGCCCCGGGAAGTTGCACACATTGTGAGTCATGGAGATGTTTGTTAGCTGTGAACGCTGAATAGGAGTGTGACAAATCTTTCAGAGATGCTGGTAATATGAAGTTTGGCAATGCTTTTCCTTTCCTCTCTCCCAGGCATCTGGCGCAGCTACATTACAGTCTGTACAATGCATAGGATGGTAATGATATCAAGGCTGGCTGTGAAGCATCCAGGAGGGCTAGGAAGCTCTCTTCAAAATAATCTGGGTTTCATTGATGTTTGCTCTGCCAAAGGCTTTGGCCAAAGATTGTGTAGTGAATTGGGCCTCTGCTGCTACTATGCAGATAGGTTTTAGGGTCCGTGTTAGCACCATGGTCAAACATTAACAGATATTCATTTGTCCTTATATTCCTTCAAACTCTGGCTTATGACAACCCTATCGTGTGGTTTTCTTGGCAAGATTTGTTCAGAGGAGGTTTGCAATTGCCTTCTTCTAAAGCTGAGAGAGGGAGAGTCTCCTTCTTTCGAGGGCTTTTAACAGAGGTTGGACGGCCATCTATTGAGGAGGCTTTGAATGTGTATTCTTGCATTGTAGGGCCTTTGGGGTTTCTTCCATTTCTAAGATAACATTATATTGGACCCTCAGCTTCATGCATCTGAAGTAGACTCATGACTTCGAAAACTCTTGCTGCCAGCTTCTTTCTTTAAGTCGGTCTCAAAGGTGCTACAAGACCCCTTTGCATACTTTCCCAGACTCACATAGCTATGTACCGTATTTGAACTCTCCTCTGTTACAGTTTGTCATGCGTCTCCAAAAAGAAGTGCGTCCCCCAGAAACAGAATAGCCTAAAGGTTGGATATGCTCAGTTATATGTACAGATGCAGATTTAGAAATAATGACAATACTGCAATGCAATACATCTTACAAGGAAGGCTGAATTAGGTTACCTGTGTACCTGGCTATCAATCTGCTGTACAATGATCCTTTCACATGTAGGGATCCTTATCCTTAAATCTACAGCACTATATCAATAAAGTATTATTATTATTATTATTATTATTATTATTATTATTATTTAGGGGGGAGCGGTGGGCACATGTGACCTTATGGGTATTGTACTACAGTTCCCATCAAGCCCACCAGCATGGCTATTGGTCTAGGAAGACTGCAGGCCAAGAATACCTGGAAGGCCACAGGTTCACCAATCCTGAGCAATACAGTTGTTGTCTCAATCCCATCAGTGTCATCTACTTCTTGTTGTGATGCAATTATTGAGCCTTCTAATTAATATAAAAACAACCCCCGTAGTTCAGGAATTCAAACGGAAAGCAAAGCGCTAGTGGAATTCAAGCCGGGTGGATAACTGCAAAGGAAGTTACCAGTGCATTCCAGAAGTATAAGCAATGGAGAGCCTAACAGATTTATGATGGCACCCAGTTTTACAAGCAGAGGCTAATTTAGTAAATCGATCTCTGGCATCTAAGATACTACACAGCTCTGTTGTGATTTGGACTCGACTTATCCCAATCCAGGGGTCATGCCAATATGTCAATTGCGAATTTTCCTGTGGCTATTCAGTTGTGAGAGATGGTTTCTATAGTACAAACTAAAATTTGGAGTGGATTCACATGACGTGGGAGAGATCAGAATCCACTGCAGTTAAGTCGCTACCACTAGTGCTTGCTATAAGACATAAGACATAATTGACCACTGTCACCTTGAACAGTCGGAGTGGGAAACCTGCGACTTTCTAGACACTGTTCAAGACCCATCATTCCTGACTCCTGGAAAGACTATCTGGGGATTATAGTGTAGGAGGAATACAGATTCCTCCTACACTATAATCGATTCCCCGATTGTCTTGTATGGCACAGAAGGATGCAAAGAACAGCATTCAAGAGAACCTCCATTTTCACATCTTGCCTCTTTCACCATCATTGAAGCTTCCTTGTTCAGGTGCTACACTAATCCTTAAACTGGGAGGAACTGTGTAAAATTCATGAAAGAGATGTCTTTTTAAAAAAGGCATCCTCAGGCTATGTAGTTGTAGAACTATTGCAGCTGGCTTAAGGACTTTACTGCATGTGAAAGAAAGACGAAACGGATCAGGAGCATAGCGGCTTCTCTTTGCTGATCCAGATGCCATTGTAGCACTTCTGTTCTTTTCCCAAGGGAAGACGGTCATCAAAGCATGGCTTTTGCTAAATGGATTCCTGTTCAACAAATGGCACACTTTGCCAATTGTCTCCCCTTGGGAAGAGAACAGATGTGCAGTGATGGCATGCGCAGGAACATGGAAGCTCCTACGCTCCCAATCCATTTTGTCCTTCTTCTTGCATGCAGGAAAGTCTTCCATTTGCTTCTTTGCAGCAGACAGTTCATACTTTCGGGTTGTTTTTAACATGCAATCTTGTCAATTTTGCTGAAGGTGGTATTATTGAATACTTTTAAGCTTTTGTAATTAATGCTTTTGTTCCAACCTTTGAAAATTATTGTGAGCCACCTTGAATCATATTTTGGGAGAATCAATCAACAATCAATCAATCAATCAATCAATATGTGTTTATGGAGTTTGCAAAATGGTGGATCAACCCACAATATTTCATACATTACTTACTATACAGTTCTGCCAGAGAGAGATTTTGTCCAACTGTTTGACTGTTCTGGTGGATAGTGCAACAGAGAATAAAACAAGGGCCTGAATCCTCTTTTATAGTAATGGGTTATATAACTCTTATGCATATATGTAGCTATTAAGGAATTAAGAACCCCTTGTAAATGAATTGTGAAAATGTACAATGGGACACTGGCCAATCGCAGATTAAAAATAGAGAATAAATGAATATGAATTAGCATACTGGTGATAGATACAAATTTAGCACGCACCTGTTATCTGTGATAAAACATACGCTGCTATTAACCAGGTGCATTTGAACAGGCAATTAGTTTCAGTGCATCCTGTTTTATAGGCAATGTATAGACTAATTAGTACCGTATTGTCAAATGAATATGATTTAAACAGTACAGTAAGATTAACACAACCTCCCATCAAGAATGCAATGACAGATTCAAGCATTATAAACATAGAGCTTTCTGGCATGGCCTGTTTGCTCAGATGCATAATGAAATGTTGCGCAGGTTTTGAGTTATATGTACAGTACGCATGATTGACTGAAGTGAGATCTGAGGGCAATTGCGTGCCAAAATTTCTGCCAGCGATACTTAGATTATTAATCCTGATCTTTCACAAAACTGTCATTTTTAATACAGGTTCAGCCTCCTTTATCCAGGGTTCCAAAATTCAAAATACTCCACAATCTAAAATTGTTCCTATGAGGGTCTGAGACAGTGACACCTTTGCTTTCCGATGGCTCAGTTACACAAACTTGGTTTCATGCACCACATTATTAAAAATATTGTGTATAAAAGTACCTTCAGGCTACATATATAAGGTGTAGTATACACAACATAAATGAATTTCATCTTTTGACTTGGGTCCGGTCGGCAAGGTATCTCCTTATGTATGTGCAAATATTCCAAAATCCAAAACACTTCTGGTCCCAAGCATTTTGGATAAGGAAGACTCAACCAGTATCTACATCTTACTCAGGTGAAACTAGGGCTGCCAGATGTCAGGGTCTGGGCAGAGGAAACTGTGTTCGCTCTCTGTATGTGTCTGAATGACAACTATGGGTGATCCTTAATTCATGACGCCTCATGACATCAATAGGCGCTGTCCCTAGATAATCAGATTTTGGTTAGGAAATCTCAAGGCGTAGGATGATCTTGGACCTGGAGATCCTGGGCAAGCCAGTTAAGACATGTAATGTGATAAGAAAGCATAGAATTCTGGTGAAAGACTGAAGTTTCTTAGGAAATTGATTCATTATGGTTTGATAGAATCACAGAATCATGGAATCGTAGAGTTGGAAGAGACTACAATGGCCACTCAGTCCAACCCCATTCTGCCATGCAGGAATCCAAATCAAATCATCTTTGACAGATGGCCATCCAGCCTCTGTTGAAAGACCTCCAAAGGAGACTCCATCACTCTCCAAGGGAGTGTTTTCCACTGTTGAACAGCCCTTACTGTCAGAAAGTTCCTCCTAATGTTGAGGTGAAATCTCTTTTCCTGCAGCTTGCATCCATTGCTCCGGGTCCTAGTCTCTGGAGCAACCGAAAACAAGCTTGCTCCCTCCCCAATGTGACATCCTTTTAAACATTTAAACAGGGCTATCATATAGAATCATAGAATGCTAGAGTTGGAAGAGTTCCCAAGGGCCACCCAGTCCAACCCCATTCTGCCATGCAGGAACTCTCAATCAAAGCACCCAAAGCAGTCCTTACTGTCAGGAAGGTCCTCCTAATGTTGAGATGGAATATCTTTTCCTGTAGCTTGCATCCATTGCGCGATGTTCTTTTCTTCAGAATGCCTGCTTTAAAGTTAGTGGTGAGCAAAGTGTCCAGATAGGCTGCCGAATTAGCCTTCCAGTGGTTTTTAAATATTTATATTTCTGATGCCGGATTTCTGTCCCTTTTTTTCTTTGGCATAGAAATTGACCTGTTTGCTCCAGGTTGCTGTCAGGAGGATCCATCCATCCATCCATCCATCCATCCAATCTTATCTCTATCTTACCTATCTATTCATCATCCATCCATCCTGTTTTCTATCTAATCTCGTACTGTTGACAGTGCCCTTGGAGCAAACAGATCTATATCTATATATTGTCACGGATGATATTTATTAAGTTGTGTAAGGATGTCGCAGGTCCTGATTCTTGCATTTGTGTCTTGTGACCTATTGTTGGTACTGGTAGCAAATGTTTAAGGCTGGGGAGGTTACCTATAAACAAACACAGGCCTACTTATCCAGGGCTTGTGAGTGGGAAAAAATATTGCCCAAGATGGTTTGCAATTCACCCAAAATATCTTCAAATGATTGTATATGGAAGCTGCAAGTGGGGGTCAATAGATGTGCTGAGCAGAAGAATAAACAGCAAC
>NW_024802945.1:1029106-1037989 GCF_019175285.1 Sceloporus undulatus
TTATTATTATTATTATTATTATTATTATTATTATTATTATTATTATTGAGCGCTGTAAGATTTGCACAGCACTTTACATAGTAAGGGTCAAATAAAATAAGAAAAAGAAAGAAAGAATAAAAACCTGCCAAGCAGCGTACAATCTAATACAGTGATGGTGAACCTTTTCGAGGCCGAGTGCCCAAACTGCAACCCAAGACCCACTTACTTATTGTGAAGTGCCATGTCCCTCTGGCTTTCTAGTAACAAACTCTGGCAAACTCTGTGCTGGGATGATGGCACATATGCCCACAGAAAGGGCTCTGAGTGCCACCTTTGGCACGCGTGCCATAGGTTCGCCATCACTGATCTAATACATTCACCAGGACTCTGCAGGACCTAGCGATGGCAACTCAAATGGAATGATAGTGCTATAACTACATAGTGTGAAAGGGCCCTATGTATTTTCATGGTTCCTGATCTATCCAAACTTCCTCCTTCCCTTGTCCTTGATCTCTCTCTCTCTCATTCTTTCCTTCTCTCTTTTTTCACCCGATCTCATCAATATGTCTCCCTACTGCTATGACCCACCTTTCCCCGTCTCCCAATTCAATCTCAAACCTCTTCTCCTCTTTTAGTTTTGTAGTGAACCTGGTGTGTCAGAATGGCGACATTGCCTTTCACTTCAACCCGCGGCTCAACCAAGGCAATGTAGTCGTCTGCAACACGCATGAAAAAGGCCGCTGGGGGCCTGAGGAGCGGGTCTACAACATGCCCTTCCAATCGAGCGTCTACTTTGAAATTATCATCAACGTCAGGAGCCACTGCTATCAGGTGAGATGTTGGCCATTCAAATAATTGCCTGTTAAACTTCTTGCGTATCCTAAAGAGGTCCTTCTCCTCCAAAATAGGTTCAGCACCTTGGATAAACCCTCTAAATGTTGAGTTGAAACCACATTGATATGGGAACCACCACTGGGGAGCATGAGAGCAAAGAGAAATTACTGTATTAATGTATCAGTCTAGAAATGTTAGTCAAAAAATTGACCCCAAAAACCTGAGTTGACTTATCCATCAGTCAATGTAAGTAGTGCACATTGTTGTTTTGTGCCTTCATGTTGTTTCTCACTTATGGCGACCCCATCACAGGGTTTTCTTGGCAAGATTTGTTCAGAAGGGGTTTTGCCAGTGCCTTCCTCTGAGGCCGAGAGAATGTGACTTGCCGAAGGTCACCTGGTGGCTTTGCAAGGCCAAGCTGAGATTTGAAACCTCGTCTCCAGGGTCATGGTCAGTCACTCAAACCATTATGCTGGCTGTACCTTAACTCTTATCAAAAAAGGAAGCATCCCCTGCTGAAAGACAAGAGTGCAATCTGCCCTGGAAGCACTGACCCTACTGTCTCATCCATTCATCTTTTAGGGTGAGCAGGTGCTGATGAAAGATGGGAGTTGTAATCCAGCAACATCTGGAGGACAGCACAATTGCTATCCTGTTTAATAACTCTTTCTTGCTTGAAAGCTGGCACCTTGTGGTTGGAACTGGAACTAGCGGACGTGATGTACTTAGCATTTCGCATTTTCCATGCTCAGCTCTTCATTCTCTTCTTTCTCTAGGTATCAGTCAATGGAAGCCACTTCTTGGAGTACAAGCACCGCCTTCCATTCCATCTGGTCCAGAACCTGTATGTTGATGGCGATATCTCCTTGAACTGTATCAACTTCCAAGGAGCTGCTGCTAGTGTAAGTTGCATGACTTTCACACCTCTCTTGACCCATACAGATGTGGGAAACAGCCCCTTCTCATCTGTCCACACTGGGCCCCTGGTATCCCCTGGGGTTTGGTTCCAGGACTCACTGTGGATATGAAAATCCGTGGATGCTCAAGTCCCATTAAATAGAATAGCATAGCAAAATGGTGCCTCTTATTTAAAATGGCAAAATCAAGGTGCGCTTTTTGAAATGTAAGTTTTAAAATATTCTCAGTCCATATCTCTTTGCACATCTATTTGCATTTATTCACCCTCCCTCTGCTGAAAATGCATAGCCACCCAAATGCACACGAAACATGCATGCACGGCCATGTGTGTGATAATGCACATTTCCGCAGGTTTCAACAGATACAGTAACACTAGTTAAAAACCGTGAAGCCCTTCCCTTCAAAGTTTAAGGAGTTTTTCACACACCCAAAAGCCCAAACTCCTGCAAAGAGTACATTCGATTCAACTGGAGTGAAAAGTATTTTAAATGTGTAGACTAGCTCTCAGTCTGGATCCAACCCCACATCTGTCTCTCTTGTCTTTCAGGCGCCACCTCCGTATGCGCCTCCTGCTTACAATGTCATCACAGCCACCAATGTAAGTGTAACCCCTCTTTTTCTTTATGTCTCTTTCATTTGCAAAACCAGTATGTGTTGGGGCTGGCAGTGATTATTTGTACAGGTTATCTAAAGTAGCACATGCCTGGAGCTTTACTGCATTCACCTTCACAACACCTTGCAAAGCCTTCTCATTTGTAGGCACCTGGGAGATAAGTCACTAGCTTGTCGTAAAAGTGTGCCTTTTACCAAACGATGCTTCCGACCCCAACAAAAGACACACATTCATGACCGTTTCCATTGGGGGGAAAAAGAAAGTGCTGTGACATCATATAGAGATGCACAGAGATAGCCAGGACTCTCCCACTCCATTTCGGCTTTCTTTTCTCATGCAATAAGGCTCACAGTCTTGGTTTTCCTATAGCTGTGTATTTGGTTCCCCCCTTCTTTTGAGAAATTCAAAACTTTGTATTTGCCACACCAAAAACATCCAGGGCTGTCAAGAGTCAAAATACTTACATATTATTTTATTATTGCAAAGGTCTGCGTCCTCTGAATAATACATCTCTCTGCCTTTTCAGGTCGGTGGCATGTTTGCACAGCCAGGCTTTGCACAACCAGGCTTTGCACAACCATCGTTTTCAGTGAGTATTTCTTTGGCTTGGTGGAAACTTCACAGAGCCAGCAAGTTTCCAGGTCTAAAGGCTTGAAGATCTATCTATAAAGAGTAACTTGGGCTGTATTTCAGTAAAAGTGGGAAGGTCACAGCTGAGTGGAAATTTTCAAAGAAGTAGCTGTCTTGGTCTCTTGCAACATTAAAAGGAAGAAGAGAAGGGAACAATGTGGGGAAGAAGGAATGTAGCAGCACCTTTAGGACTATCAGGTTTTTATTTTAGCATGAGGTTTCATGGATATAAACCCACTTCTTCAGATGCAGTGTAGAGTAATATCAGAATGGAAAGCATATTTACACAGTTGTGGGAGTTTGGGACTGAATGTAATAGGATCCAGAAACAGGCAAACCATGACCATGCCCTAAATTTTCATAGGGCTGAATATGAGGATACAGGTCTTTCAGATCCTTACAGTGGTCAATTTGCGTTGATGTGTAAAAGTAGTAAATCACCTTACCAAAAGCCCACTCCGTTTCCACAAGTGTGTAAATATGTTTTCTATCATAAGGCCTGGAAATCACTCCATGTTGCTCATGGCAAGCCGGCAAAAGCTTGCCAAAACAAAAACAAATGCTAGTTCTTTGCAAATTAAATTATTGCTTTTCTTTTCATTCTTTGCAGAGGAAGAAGAGCAAGACAGCCCAGGTGTGTGGGTTAAAGTCTGGGAAACTATCATAGCTCTCTGGTTTAGATAAAACAGGCCTTTATGGGTTTGGTCATAATTTGGTGCTTTTCAGTTCTATGATCTACATAATAGGTCCTCTTGCTTTTTCATTTCTTCACAGGGCTTCAGTGGAGTGACTTTGTCCAATCCTGTGAGTATCTTTACTATCCTGTTTTTATGTTTGTTAGTTCCCAACCAGTGAACATTCAGAAATGTTGGCTAGCTTTCTTGACATAGTCAACTGGCAATCTGCATGTTCTTGACGGTCAACTGGGTATAGTCAACGGTCAGTCTATAGTATCTTGAACCTGCAAAACTGGTTCTCAATCTTTTAAATTTCAGCTCCCAGAATCCCTTTTCATTGACCATATTGGTCAGGGCTACTGGGATGTATAACTCTTAAACATTTGGAGGACAAGGGCTGGGAATCACTGCCCCAATCCATGGCTTCGGTTGTATGGGATCTTTTGTAACATTGGTCCCAATGGATTTGACCCTGGCCAACCTTGGGAGACAAAATGGACCTCTGCATCTACCTTTACACAACTAGCTCCCAAATTTATTTTGGGGGATGACAATTTCTCTCCTTGTCTCAGTCTAGAGGCTGGTTCAGTGGAAAAGATTTCATCTTTCTCTCCTATGGCTTGTCTACACAAGTTATATATTCCAAATTCTCCCTGGGCTCATTGTATCCTGTTCACATAACATAGGACCAAAACCCCAAATTGGGTACAGACTGTCTTCATGTTGTCTGCTCCTGATTCAGTCTTTCCTCCCTCTAACCCAAATTTAAAAAACCTTTGCCTAACTAGCTACTTTTCTTGATGGAGGACCAAATGTCTTTTGTGTTCTGTTTCCAGGCTGTTCCATTCCATGCAGCCATCCCGGGAAACTTCGCTCAGTTCCGGAAGATCAAAATTGTGGGGAACGTGCCACTTTTTGCAAACAGGTGCCTTTGCAGAGAAGATAAGATTAATACACCATCACTCCCCACTCAGTTATTACCACAAAACACAAGCCAGACAGAAAATGTCTTGTCATTCTCGTGTCTGTAGGTTGGGATGGGCAACTTTGGTAGATCCAGGACGTTTTCTGCCATTGGAGCTCCCTGGCTTTCTCTGCCAACAACAACAACAACAATCCCCCCCCCCAATCTGTAAATGACATTATGGGCCCGTATAGACAGGCCAAAATAAAGCTGCTTCGGGTCACTTTGGAGGTATGCTGTTTAAATGACACATGTATGTATGCATGTTTTATGTTGCATATGTAAGGTCTAAGGTATGTATTAAATGTTTGTGGTTAAAATGCAAATTAAAAAAAAATGACACACACATCTTAAGAGGCCAGAAGTGGTGCCAAAGATGCGCTCTGGTCCTTGGGACTGGAGCATGGCTTTGGCACAGCTTCTGGCCTCTTAGGACGCATGCATCATTTAAACAGCATACCTCCAAAGTGACCCGAAGCAGCTTTATTTTGGCCTGTCTGTACGGGCCCTAAGTCTACTTATGGTTTTGACAAATGGGTATTTTTAAACAGCCAGGTGTCAGTGTGTATGGCTGTTTTGAATAGCTTCTCTGGGACAAAAAAAAGTGGTCTGGGGGGTCAGGGTTCTTAAAAACAACATAGGGATGTTCTCTCCCACTATAGATCGCCAGTACTGCCACATAAAACTGAACTGCAGCAAGGGTTTTTGACATTTATGTTGGGTCTCCAAGATCTACCTTGGATTGTAAGCGCAACTGTGTTGTTTTGGAGACCATTGGGATAAGAGTTTCATCTCCTTCTATCCAGATTCCACGTGAACCTGAAAAACACCATGACAGGCAACATTGCTCTGCACATAAACCCGCGATTCAAAGAGGGAGCCCTTGTTCGGAATACGTCCATTAATGGTACTTGGGGTTCTGAGGAGCGCCACATCCGCAGTATGCCTTTCTCCCCTGGCCAAGCCTTCCATGTAAGTCTTTTAAAAAGAGTGTGGAAATCAAGGTAGTTAAGATCTTTGTTAGAAAGCATGTATTAACATTACAACTTAGGTTGGAATACAGCCTTGGAATGAGATTCCACTTGTACAAAAGTTTCTGGCTATAATGGCTCTATCCTTAAGCTCTTTTCTCATACTTGAGCCAGGATGGGCCCATCCTTGCTCCCCTTCTGCCAACAAGCTAAAGCATTTTTATTCCATCTTTTGGGCAATGACTGTGCTTTGTATACAGGTTTGTTTATAATTTTTAAATAATTTTAATGTTTTTAATTTAATAATTTTAAAAAAATAACCTTTACAGTTATACGTTTATTGAAGCTTCTGTGGTTTTTAATCAGTGTCACTTTTAAATATGCTGTTAGACGCATTGAGCTTCATTACTGGGAGGAAGGCAGGAAATAAATGAATAAAATAGTAATATCAAAATAATAAGGGGATCGCTTTAAAAGTTGCCTTGGAGTAGTATATCTACATCAAACACTAGAACCTATTTATCAGCCATTTCCCCTATCCAGAAAAGTGTGAAGGGAGATTGTGGATCTAATAAGGGTTTTCAATACACAGGATTAACTGATTTTTTTGGCAGGGGGGTTGTAAGACTTAAACTGGAATAAATACATCAAAACCCTGTGGCCTAGATCTTATTTATGTCTGTTGCAACATGTGGATTAAAAGGAGCTAAAAACTCAGGTCAAAGCAGAATTCTGCATTTCCCTTCCATCAGATGGAGATTACCAACCTGAAGAAAAACTACAAGGTTTTTGTGAATGGACAGGTGATATTTGACTACACGCATCGGATCCCACCAGGACATGTAGACCAATTGGAAATAGCTGGAGACGTGAGCCTGTCTTGCGTACAGTACTGACAAGTCTGTTTTCCCTGTGCACTTCTATGCAAGCCTACTGTACATAGTGAACACCAAACCCATGAATTTGTAGTATGGAATAATATGGAAGCCAGGGGGACATACAGAGGCCAGGATTGCTATATGTGTCTCAATCTGATTTAAATCTGTAAGTGCAGACTTAGTAAGTGCTGCATGAAGGTATCAAGTGGAATGTTTTCATCACATAATCACATAAATCTTTCTCAAACAGCATTTGACTCCTCTTCACTCCCTCTTTCTCGATTTCACTTTGTATAGTCTTATTAATTATGCTCCACTTACCTCCCAGGTAAGAAATACTGTACATTGCAATGAAAATAAAGATGGAATAGTAGTTGGAACAACACTGTTCAATGGTACTGTATACTGTGCAATTTCAGTCTGAATGTATCTTATAATCTGCCATAAAATAAAGATGTATAAAGGAAAAATATATAAAGGGTGCTGTTAATACAAAATACTGAACACCTCTCTTCCACTAAGTTTCACAAATGTGCAGCTCTCCATTTTCAGAAGGTTCTCTATCAAGAATGATATGATGCAGTTTAGTTTTGTTCCATTCACATCGAATCTAATTACATGCTTGGTCACCTTTAAGATTAAGAGATGGCAGAGGCTGGGATCATAAATCATAAAGATGTTGGGATCATAAGTTAATAAAAGGTAGGGCTGAGTAAGGTCTTCTGACAACTTGAAGATACCATTGCCATTTAAGGCACCTTATAAAAATGCTTCAGGCAGCTGCATCAATGCAAAGACACAACATATTAAATGTTACTTTAAAGAATACACCATTCCTTGAAGTAGGACAACATATAAAGGATAGTTTTATTTTGTTGAGTACTGGAAGAGTAACAGTGATTGCATGTGCAGTGATTTAAACACTAGGCAGCAAAGGCTTTCTCTTACAGTCCATTTTTTCCTGCGTCTTATAGCCAGAGTGGCAGCTGTCAATCCTGCTTCTCCTTACAAAAGGCAGCAGGCATGACCTGGGACCAGCTAGGTTTGTGCCGGAGGAAGCTCTATCTGGATATCAGGTAGCAGGTTGCAGCTGGTGATGATGTCTATCTTGTCTGCCACGGCTCGCAAGTCCTCCAGGACAAGCCGGATGTTGTGTGAGGCGCTGATGATGCCATTTTGGGAGTTACTGAGCTGGCCAGTAATGGCCCCAATCTCTTTGATGGCCGTCTGGTACACTTGCTTGACAGTACTATTGACATCATAGTATAAGCGGGCGTTACTCTCAATAAGCTTCTGCTGCAGAAGGGTGCTATAGCGGCCTCGGTGTCGGATGCGAAGGGCAGGCTTCTCTTCAACCGCTGTAGGAGAGCCTGGATCCTCATTCCTATAAACCACCAGCGGTGGCAAGTCTGGACTGATTAAGGTTGGCTCCACTTTGGGCTGGCTAGAATTGGCATCTTCCTCCTCGTCTGTTTCTGAGGCTTCCCCAGTAACCTTCACCCCAGAAAGGCTGGGAAGGGAACCTTGCGGCACAGAAGACAGATACACTTCTTCATCTGAATCTGTCTCGGAGGCTTCTCCTTGAACTACAGTTTTGTACCTCGAAGCGGTCATTTCTGCATGGACTTCTAAAACAAGAAAATAGAAAGTTGTTTATACTTGAGAATTTGAGAGGGAAGAAGAGATAACCAAGGTTACTATACATGAGGAAATCTGGAGAAATATTCACAAACTGGAGGGATATACACAGCTGTTGTTGCAGGGAAGGCACAGAGGCATATGAATGGCTCCTTAGGTTAGAATTCAAAGACACATCTGTGTTAGTCTGGAATAGCAATATGCAAAGGGATCCTTGTAGCACCTTTGAGACTAAGTGAATGAGATCCCAAGGGCCATCCAGACCAACCCTATTATGCCATGCAGGAACTCTCAATCAAGGTATCCGCGACAGACAGCTAACCAGCCTCTGCTTAAAGACCTCCAAAGAAGGAGACTCCATTACACTTTGTTTCACTGTTGAACAGCCCTTACTGTCAGGAGGTTCCTCCTAATGTTGATCTGGAATCTCTTTTCCTGGAGCTTGCATCCATTGCTCTGGGTCCTATTCTCTGGAGCAGCAGAAAACAAACTTACTCCCTCCTCAATATGACATCCTTTCAAATATTTAAACAGGGCTATCATATCACCTCTTAACCTTCTCTTCTCCAGGCTAAACATCCCCAGCTCCTAGTTGTTACTCATAGGGCATGGTTTCCAGGCCCTTCGCCATTTTAGTCGCCCTCCTTTGGACACACGGCTCCAGTTTCTCAATGTCCTTTTTGAATTGTGGTGCCCAGAACTGGACACAATATTCCAGGTGGGGCCTGACCAGAGCAGAATACAGTGGCACTATTACTTCTCTTGATCTAGACACTAA
>NW_024802945.1:1040989-1100475 GCF_019175285.1 Sceloporus undulatus
GTAACAATTTCACACGACGTCGCACCAAACCCGCCATTAAAGTGGTCACAAAGAAGCATTAATGTGCATCTTTTTACTTTCGGGATTTCAGTTTCAACGTCTTTCCGATTTCACTTTATTTGCCCAATTGTGTGTGATAACCATTCGCGCAATTACTCGCCATTTTCGTTTTATTTGTGGGATGCTGTAAATGAGTTTTAATCTCTAATGTCTAAATCAGCCCCAATCCAATAAAGTACAGAGTGTCTAAATAAAGTCGAAGGCTTTCATGAGCGACATCCATAGTTTTATGTGGGTTTTTTCGGGCTATGCGGCTGTGCTCTGGAAGAGTTTATTCCCGACGTTTCACCAGCAGCTGTGGCTGGCATCTTCAGAGAAACGTAATGTATATCTTCTCTGAAGATGCCAGCCACAGATTCTGGTGAAACGTCAGGAATAAACTCTTCCAGAACATGGCAGAAAAACCCACCAAAAATAACTATTCACAGTGTCTCCTTTGCTTTATTAATAAGGCAGGCTCAGAATATTGAATCACTGAGCCTCTGGGACTTTGGTTCCATTCATTACTTGGAAGAATAGGAACTTTCCACGGGATGTTTTTTCTCTTTACATTGAAACATTTCAGGAATTCAGTTAATGTTTGATCAGGAAGTTAGGTTGGGTCGGGAGGGAGAAGAGGAAAGGCTTTTTGTATCGTAGTGTCTTCTGCTTTGCAAAACAGAGATTTCAGCAAAAAAGTTGAATTGGGTCTTCTGCTCCCAAATGGCTCTCTTTGGAGTTTTGCCTTTCTCTTTCCTGCTCTCCTGCATCATCTTCTTCCTTGCCTTGTTATGGAGGAGTCACAACAAGAAGAGCAAACTGCCTCCAGGCCCCATGCCACTACCTTGGCTGGGCAACGTGCTCCAAATGGACATTCGGAACATGATCACCGCTCTTCAGAGGGTAAGTGTGGCAGGTCTCTGCCCCAAGAAGGTGACAGACTACTATATTTACTCATGTAGAAGTCTTACATTCCTAAAATGGACTCCAAAATGGTTATGTTTGCTGGGATTTGGTAACTTCTTTGATACTGTTTTCCTTTGTTTCATTAGATCCTTTGTTACATACCCCTAGGTTTTACCCTCAGTTTATCCATGGGTCATATCAAAATCCATAATTTTGCCCCCCAAACCTGCCCTCAATTTATATATGAGTCTGACGTATAGTTTAGTATGATTCTCAGCACCCTACAAAGATAGTACGTCACGTCACATTGTCAGTGAGGTATTAAGGTTACATGTGGTTGGGAGCATCTTTAACCCACAAGCAAGCAACACCTGCAGTCATGTTTAGGACCTTACCTAGTTCTCAGTTGTAGTTCTCAGAGTCCAGGTAGTTCAGGTCAGTAGGGTGCAGCAATAAATCCAAAGCATCGATCCAAAGGAGTGTCCGGTAGCATGGTCAATATACAATGCAAGGTCCAAGGTTCTTCAGAAACATGAGCCAGGAATCAAGAGACAAGAGTGTTGCTTCCTCCAGAATGGTTGGTTGTCAGTAATGGCCTCCTAAGGAAATTGCTAGATTATTTACGGCAATTATGTCACAGCTATTATTGCCTGATTAATGAGCGTTTCCAGTATAAATGCCCTGAGTGTTGCAAACTCTCCCTGTCTCATCTACATTCAGTTGTGGTAGGTATTCTCAAGTCCATGTCTCTGTGTTGCGGCTATTGGGGATGTCACTGTCTGTTTCAAGCACTGGCGTTCTTTGGTTTCCCTTTCTGTATGATAGTTCGAAAGCGGTACAGTTGCTTCACTGTCTGTCTCAGAGTTTGAACCTTGGACCCAGGAACAAGACATGACATTTGTCTCCTCCAAGACTGCACAAAGCTGGAATTTCCCATGGCTGCCATCCTTGTTAGTGGCTCTGGGACATGCAAAACCCATTGACACATTTGTTTTGGCGGAGCTGCCTTGCTAGGCATGGTAGTGTCTCTTAATGTCTAGATTCAAGGTGCTGAAGGATATGCTCTCTGTCTTGGCAGCTTCAAGAGAGGTATGGTCCTGTTTTCACCATCTACATAGGCTCCCAGCCGGTGGTGGTGCTGTGTGGCCCTAAAGCCATAAAAGAAGCTCTCATAGATAATGCGGAAGCTTTTGGTGGGAGAGGTCCGATGCTGGCTCTGGGCGATAATATCGTCAAGTATGGTGAGTGACTGCTGAATTATATTTTCAAATGGGGCTGGAACAGACCATGAAAAACCTTGAAGACCTACTGCCAATTTCAGTAATACTGGGTTAGTTAGACAGACCATGAGTTTGAGTTAGCAATGTCTACATGCCACTGATCTGATGTTGTCAATGTACTGGGGATGAAGAGAGACAAGGTGAAAAGTTTGAAAAATGAGGACTGTCTAAAGACCAGGAAGATAGAAAGACAGGTGTTTGTGTGGTACGCTTCCAATTTCCTGAAGTCGCAAAGAGATCTGGTGGAAACAGTAAAGACAGAGTTGGACTTCTTTTGACTGAGAGAGAACAAAACGCTGAATACAGTATTATGGAAGTGCCCAGAGAAACTTTTCAGGTTTCCATTGTATCCCCCTTCGTTCCCTCTGCCATCTATTCTTTGCAATCTCCTATTGCTTCTTGACAAAGAGTTCTGAAATGCTTGCCCTTATGTTCACCTTCTGTTTGACCTAGTGAAGGTACAGCTTGAGCGTCCCTAATCCTGAAATCTAAAATCCTCTAAAACTTGAAACTTTCTGCTTCCATTCACCTGCTTTTACCTTCGAGGCAGTCGCTGTGGCCCTTCTGTTTGTTCATTTCACAGTTTCTCAATGTCTCTTTTGCATCTTGTACACAATCTAAGTAGCAAATGAAAGAGATGCAAGGATGGAGAGAAACGTGAGGATCTGTGAAATGTTGGGATGCATGGATTTGCACCAAACTCTACACTTGGATACTTGCCGATTCACAGTCTCTCCAGCCTTGCAGATACAGTGCATACTACATTACTTGTGTTAAGTATCGTGTATTATGTATATGCAAATACAGGTGTTCGAAAATGTGAAAAGAAATCCCAAATGTGGAACACTTCTGGTCCCAAGCATTTCAAATAAGGAGTACTCATCTTATATTGTCACAATTCCTTTGTAGTAACTATTGGAAATGTTTTCTGTGTTGTCCTTTTGCCTTTATTCAACCCTACTCTGTGGTTACTTCTCCGTTTTCAGGAATGATTACTACCAACGGAGAGCGGTGGAGACAGCTTCGCCGCTTTGCCTTCTCCACCCTGAGGAACTTTGGAATGGGCAAGAAATCAATTGAGGAGCGGATCCAAGAGGAGGCTCAGTTCCTGGTGGAAGCCCTTGAGAAAACAAGAGGTGAGTCCTATCCAGCGTTTATGTTTTTTACTCATGAGGATGCTATGAGAGTCTGCGTGGTACTGTATAATTATGTAGTGGAGACCAGAGTTTGACTCCTGGCATGGCCATGTAAACCCATGGGGTGAACTTGAGCAAGTCATTCTACACTGGGCACGGAATGGCCACCCACCCCCCCAGTCCCTATGATAGGTTTGGGGCATGGCAATTGGCATAGCATAGCTTCATTCTGCATGTGATGCACTATGCTGAGCCATGCAGGATTGCAACAAATGTGTGACTAAGGTGTGCTTCCCCACTTTTCTTTGAAGAACCAGAACTTTGAGTTCTGTACAGGTCTGAAAAATGGGGGAGAAGATTTGAGGAAATGGTCACTTTCCTCAATTGTTCAGCCATGGTTGTCATGGGCCTGAACAGCCCTGCAAGCCAATAAACACCCCAGTTGTACCCTTTTCTCCTCTCCCCAGGTCATCCTTTTGACCCCACCACGCATCTGAACCAAGCCGTTGCCAACATTATTTGCTCTGTTGTTTTTGGTAACCGGTTTGAATATGAGGATGAGAAGTTCACCGCTTTACTTAACTTGATAAGCCAGGCATTACAGCTCTTTTTGTCTCCTAGGAGCCAGGTAAGCCTTAGTCCCACTTGCCTCTCTTTCTTCAGTCGGTCTGTCTTTTCTGTGACCCGATATATGTGTCACAGTTGCTCCTCAGAAAAGAAGTATTTTCATGGTAAAATGTGCTGTAGTGGTCATTCAAATAATGCTTTCCATTTAATACACTAGTCCCCATTTAAAGATAACATAGGAAGGAAAAGAGGAACCTAAAGTGGTGGATGAAATATGACCAGTGGGCTGTTTTTCTGGATTCTGACTCCTGAAATGCCCCTTCATTCCTTAAACAGTAACTTTGCATATCTAGAGTGTTATTTAGGATCACGATCAATGTCTTTATACACACCTATGGTGCAACTGCTCCTTTGAGGGGAAGCGACAGGTTGACTAGAGCATAGTGTGCATCATTTTAGATTTATCTACTCAGAACTCCATTTTCCATTTTCTTTAAAGATGAAGAACTTTGCCCCACGTTTGATGCGGGTCTTGGCTGGGCCCTTTGACAAACTGTCCAAGTGCATCCAGGATTTACTGACGTTTGTCTCTCAGAGGATCCAGGCACACCGGGAGTCCTTTGATCCAAATTATCCTCGAGACTTTATAGATTGTTTCCTCAGCAAAATGGAGCAGGTACGGGTCAGAATGGGGATGAAGGAGTACACCAGGACATGCGGGGAGGAAGATATTAGCCACCAAGGAAACTTTGAAGGGTCACTCGCCCCAGCGTACACACACTGTTTTAAAATTCTGTTCTCTGGGGCTTAGATTGTGTGACCCACCCAAGGTCCCCCAGTGGGTTTCCATTATGTGGCTAGTCTGTCTTTGCTTTCTTAAGGGCTTCCTCCCCATCTCCTGGTAAATGAATACAACTTTGGCCCTGGTTTGACAATGTTGCTTTCCATTTTCCTTTCCTTCTGTCAGGAGAAAGACAACCCAGCTTCCGAATTCCATGATGACAACCTGGTTGTTTTGGTGCTCAATCTGTTCTTCGCTGGAACAGAAGCGGTCAGCACCACCCTCCGATATGGACTTCTCATCCTCCTCCGATACCCTGAAATAGAAGGTAGAGAAAAAACCTCTCCTTTCATAAATAAGCCCAACATTTCAGATCAAATAATGCTGAGTGTCCAGGAGAGAAATAGCACACAGCTGGGCAATGCCCAGAGGCATTTTATGCCAGCCACCATCACAGCTATTCAGTGACCATGTCAGAGAGAGGGATAGAGAGAGGGAGAAGCCATGAAAGAAAGAAATGTGGGATGAGTCTCAGGAAAACTTTTCATTTGACTATCCAAATGCATAGCATTTGTGTGCCCAGGATTACAAAGGCATTCATTATAGCTCACTTCAAACAATATTATACAAGACTGCATATCATAGAATTTTGTGCAATAGAAATCAGTTCAAAATACAGTGGCCCCTTGGTATCTGGTGGGGTTTAGTTCCAGGACCTCCCGTGGATATCAAAATCTGTGGATGTTCAAGTTCCATTATATACAATGGCCTATGATTGGGTGTTGCTTATATGGTAAATGGTAAAATCAAGGTTTGCAATTGGGAATTTTAAAAAATATTCTCAAGTTGTGGATTGTGGAACCCATGAATGCAGAATCTGTGGATACAGAGGGATAACCGTATAATCAACAGAGGAGGAGAGGTTGCAGGGGAGAGTCACAATGTAACCCCATCTCTCAGAGAGATTCCAAACACTGTCCTTCCATAGAATGGGAGAAGAATGCACTTGCCTTTCAGGCCCCAAAGGCCTGGCATGCTGATAAGATGCTGAGCCACCTTATTGCAAAGCCATGTGATGCCTTTCCTCTGCTTCTAGAATTTTATTCACAGGGCAGCAGGTCTTCATCTTTTTCTGAATGTGGCAGAGGGAGAATCACCCACCTGGATGATTCTAAGGAAGTCTAACAACTCAGTTCACTAAATCATATTTTTGGCTTCAATGTTTTTAGGGAATCTAGTGAGTGAAAAGAAATCACTCGAAAGTACTAGCCAGTCAATAACATAACACATAACCACTGAGTTAACTCCAAGCTCTGTAAATGCAGGTTTACAGCGAATAAAACATGTCCATCTCTAAAGTGTCACAAGACTATTTGTAGATCAGAAAGTAATCTTTCCAAGTTCGGACCTGGCCTATGGAAGAACCTTTGAAGTGGGAATGCTGGGGATTAAATCTGGCACTTCTTAAAGGAGGGTCCTGTGCTTTACAATTGAACCAGGCTTCCTCTCATACATATTTATGTATCTAATGGTTTCAAATGGCCAATAGGTCTAATCCTGAACCCCTACCCTATGCCCTATAGCATACAGCTCTTAGCCTTTTGATTCACCAACTTGTTTGCAGCCAAAGTCCATGAAGAGATTGACCGGGTCATTGGGAGGAACCGGAAACCATCCATGGAGGACCTGACTCAGATGCCTTACACGAATGCGGTGGTGCACGAGATTCAGCGTTTTGGAGACTTTGCCCCTCTGGGAGCTCCTCATTCAATGACCTGTGATACCCAGTTCCAGGGATACACCATTCCTAAGGTGCTGTGAGTCCCAAGGCTAATTGTAATATCGGCGCACAGTCAGAATATTACATGTAGGTGTGACTCCAGTGTGTTTTTCAAATAGTATAGTAATGTTTTACACCATCATCAGTTGGAAATCTAGAGATGTCCCAATGGCTGTGGTTCCTGTCCTCTAGCTATTATTGGAGTTCAGCTTATCTGTAGAGCATCACAGGTAGCTTTCACACTATCCTTCAGTTTTGGAAGTGTTGTTGTTTGTTCCCTCCATTTTCCTGCGAATCCAGATTGTGTCATTATAGCTTTGCGTGGCACTATTTTCTGTGGCCAGAATTCTACTGGTGACAGGTGTCCCAATAGGAAGACGATAAGCAAGACAGGAGCATAATAGTCTGCATCTAATCTTCAAAAGGTAGACTATCTTTGATATGGAAAACAGGGGAATTCCTATTATTTGGACAAATAAGACCCCATTTAGTCCTACCACTCCTTATAGCTGCTGGTGGTGGGGGGGGGGGGCGCAAGGTGTGGATTAATTCTGAAAGCCAGGAAGATCAGTACCTGGATTTAAAACAAAATGCAGTCAGAATTGGTGGCAGGTACCAGATTTGACCTTCCTCTGCCTTTCCCCTCTAGGGCACCACTGTTATAACTTTCCTGACTTCTGCCCTGGAGGACCCCCATCACTTTGAGACTCCAAGGAAGTTCAATCCTGGCCACTTTCTGGATGATAATGGAGCCTTTAAGAAGAATGAAGCCTTTCTGCCTTTTTCAACAGGTGATGAGGACCTCAGGTTTTATTTCCAAAATGGTGCATGATGGGCTGGCTTGGCAAGACCTCAGGAGAATCTAAGGCTGGATTTCTCAGCTCTTGGGCCTCCAGATATTGAGAAACTTCAACTCCTAGAAACTCCAGACAGCAAGGCCAATGATCTAGGATTGTGGGGAGGTTCAAATCCTGACCATCCAGATAGCCAAGTGTGTGTGTGTGAGAGAGAGACAGAAAGAGAGAGATTCTATTTTGTATTAAGGTTCAGCTGGCCATTTTTTTGGATCAATCATCTTGGTTTAGTTCAATTTAGGGAGCCCCCCTCAAACCTATCTCACGATCCCCTCCTATGGCGTTTTCTTGGCATGTTTTGTTCAGAAAGGGGTTGCCATTGCCTTCTTTGGAGCCAAGAGTGTGTGATTTTCATGTGTGGGTGCTTCATAAAGACAGTAATATATTCACCATGTATTTTTTTGCATTTAGAGAATATGTTAATGTTGGCAGAGATGATAAAGGTAACTGAATTCAGTATTTTCATCTGGTATTTAGGAAAATGGCATACTTGTCAATTGCCACTTCCTGATTTTCAGTCTGGCATGTCATGAATTTTGACTACTCTTTTGAAGACGTGGCAGCACTAAACGGGGCAACAAGCATGTCTGGCAAAGAAGCATCTCTGTGCAAGGTTTATTGCATATTTTATGTGCCCTGATTTACTGCGTTGGTTTTCTCCAACACACTTTGGAGGGGTTTTTAAGGGGAAGAAAGCAATTCCCCACTTTCTCAAACAGTGCAGAGATGAATGAATGGTTAATCTTTTAATCACTTTTAGTCACACTCCCCCACACAGTAACTAAATCCTTTGTCTTGCCTCTCCAGGGAAAAGGGTATGCTTGGGTGAAGGTTTGGCCCGCATGGAGCTCTTCTTATTCCTTACGACGGTGTTGCAAAACCTCACTTTGAAGACTCTCCGGGATCAAGAAGAAATAGACATCTTGCCACAGATTGTTGGTAGTGGAAAACGTCCCTTGTCCTACCAGCTTTGCATGTTTCCACGGCCCTGATGGCCAAGCCCAGTGATCCCTGGAAGTTGAGAGCAGGGGCAATTGTCTGTCTCTCTGTGAGTATCTGTGCCATGTCAGATCCCCATCTATCCTGAAGTGGAAGACAGCACCGCAAATCTGGAATAAAAAAAAGCCTTTTGACTCAATTTATGAGCCTTATATGAGAAAAGAAAGCTGAAACAGAGAGTTGTGCCTATCTCTGTGCCTATCCACATGGGGAGATGGTCATAAAAGCATGCCTTTTGTAGAACAGATTGTTCCAGCATGACAAAGGGCACACTTTTACAGCTTCTTCCTCTGAAAGAGAATGGAAGTGATGCAATGTCTTGTGGAGAGGCACAAAGAAAGCCACTACTCTTGCATTCCATTTCAGATTTCTTTTCTCATGTGACAAGGCAATTAGATGTACAAGATGTGCTAAAACTAAAGAAAACATAACTCAGCTCTACTCTGAATATTTTTTGGGGTGGTTGAAATGTATGTAAGATCATTTTGGTAGATCTTGATATGAAAAGAATCTTGCTAGAATGGCCTTTTCTTGCAATCCTTTTGTTCCTGGATTTTATGTGTAATAGAAATAACACTGTAGGATGTGCAGATTGTACTTTTCCAAACACTATTATTGGATTAAATTCCAAGCCCTGCTTGTGACCCTATGTTAACTCTGGTACTGACTGAACTGTATTCTGCCTTGGGGTAGTAGTAGTGAGCAGTTTGTACTGCTTATACTTAGAAAATGGATAAAGAAGCAAGGATTATGAAGAGGTTCTCCAAAGAGGAACAAGAGAAGAAACACATTCCCCAGCTTTCCCGATTTGGCAGGGACAGTCCCCATTAATCTTTTGTCATCCCATTTTCTAGCTGTCACAGTTTTACTCTCCTCCTCCCACCATCCCTCTTTGTCCTCTGCTTCCTTCAGTTGTTGAAAACAGCAGCTTATGCTTAATTGAGCAAGTCAGTCCACATTGCTTTTTGGAGAATGGTGAGGCAGAGAGGAAAAAGTTCTGTATATGCTTAGAGGTCTCAGACCACACCAGATGAAGAACCTGGATTCACTGACAGATCTCTATAGTTTACCACTGACTGCTGCATTTGTGGTGGATCAATGCTCTTGAACTTCAATAAATTGAAAGTTTTTTCGCTTCGAACAAACAAGGTATTTGGATAATGAGTGACGTGTGTATTTTGATGGGTCTGGAAAGGAAAAAAAGAGATGCAGTTGAGCAACCGACAGACTTGAAGGGGTTTATTTCTTTATTTAGATTATTTGTACCTCACCTTGAGCCAAGAAGGCTTCCAGAGGTGACTTCCGAATCTCTAATTTGACATTATCCTGCCCTCAGGCTTACAATCTAAATAGGACAGGACACACAAGGAAAAGAAAATGGCGGTCAGGGAGGGGATTGGGTCCAGCAGGTGTTGTTGGCTGCTGTTCTTACCCTTCCTGGGTACAATAGTGCCACTTGGGAGAGAAGGAGGGCCTCTCACCAACGGCTGGACCTTGGTATGATTGATCTCTTCTCCCCTCTGAGCCCACAGCAATGGCAAACTGGGATGGATGGAAGAACTTTCATCTGCTGCACGATGGAGCTCTCTCTCTCTCTCTGTGCGCATGCCTTCAAGTCACTGGTTGACTTATGGCAACCTCATGAATTTCATAGGATTTTCTTTGGCAAGGAATAGGTTTTGCCAGTTCCTTCCTCTGAAATATAGCCAACAGCACCTGCTATACATTGGCGGTTTCCCATCCAAGTACTAACCAGGGTTGAGCTTCCAAGATCAGGCAGGATCTGGCACCTTTAGGGTACTGTTCCTGCCTGTTCTTCTCTCCCTATTCCCAACCAGACAGTTCCCAGTCATGTTGGTCTCCCACCGTTCGCAGGCAACATCCATGGGCTTTGTAGTCCATGGGGAGAAATTATGTGTTGGAAAAAGGCAACTTTAAAAGGACAGAGAGAGCTCTTTTGTTGGAGTCCATACCATGGAATAAATATTCCATTCCCTGCAAGCCCCCCCTCTCTCTGTGTGTGTCCCTACATTAATGTTTTAATTAAGTCTTAATTAGCAATAATCTAACAAATTAAATCACTTTATATGTTAAGGGTTTTGTGACAGTGAATCAATGGTATGATTTTTAATGTCTAATATTGTCAAATCAGTTTTCAGACCTAGAGTTCCAAGCTCTGCCATTTGTCCGCTTTACCATTGTACCCAGCTCACCAGACTCTCTCCGATACCCGGCCATTGATTAGTCATGCCAGCCTTTTCCTTTCTACCCCATTTCTTGGCCAGTCCTTTCTCAGCGTGGGATGGCACAGAGCTGGTACTTGGGTGGGACGTTGGCGAAACTGCTCACTGCTGGCATAAGGTCAAGGTCCTCGGGCGCCATGGGCGACTTCAGTGTGAAGTTTTGCAGGATGGAAGTCAGATAGAGGAAGAGCTCCATGCGAGCCAAGCCTTCACCAGCACAAATTCTTTTCCCTGCAGAGAAACAACAAAGAGTGCTGAACAAATGAAAAACCAGACCCTTAGCTTTCCGTTTCACTGGGTAAAACGAACAAGACTCATTGCAAACAATGTAGGCTCCTGCTATTTTCTGACCAGTGGTTGCTGGTGTTCTTTATGTCAGTATGGTGGTGAATCTACTCCAGGTCTTAGTCTCTGTTGGGTAGAAAAGTTCAGCCCAATGGTCTCAACTTGAAAGGAGTTGTAAGAATCGCTCAGCTCTAGCTCCTAAATATGTTCAGCACCTTGGATAGCTGTTTGTAAGTTGAGATGGTAACTGAGAATAGATTCTCTTTTATTGCCTTTGTCAAGGTTTAAATAATTCACAACTGTTTAAAATTAGTGTTATTTTTTTAAGAGAAGAGACCATTTAATGATTTTAAAACTTAATCAAGTTTAATTGTTTTAATTCTCTTTTTGTTTTGATCTCTGTTGTGAGCTGCTCTGGCTTCCCTCTCTGGAAAAAAATTGGGACAGGCATTAAGTAAATAAACAGTAAAAAAGGATGGCATCCTGTTAGGTATTTACACTGTCATAAACTGATTTACAGTCACATAAAAGTGAATTGTGATGTTTTACAATGCTCATGTTCCCAGGAGTGGATCAGAGACATAGTTGCATCTTCAGGACCATTGTGCAAACGGAGACAGCAGTGTGGCCATTGTGAAACAGTCCTGATGGGCATCAAAATGCATTGCACTTTGGGATATGTTGCACAATAGGTGTCCCTGTTGTGCAACAGAGCATCTTGTGTGGTGCTCTATTGTGCATTATTGCAATTTGCTAACAGCTGCACATCGTGTCATTGATTTAGCGTCATCACCATAAAGTTATATATGCAGAATGTCAGCCAGTGTCTGAAAGGACATGTGGGTCCCTAGGCCAGGAATTTCTCAGCTTGATCTATTGTAACGTGAGTTTTTGTATAATACAATCCAGTTCCTTCGGTGCTTAGAGCATTTGCAGAAGCAGAAAGGAATCCTGGCAGCTCAGGCTAAAATAAATACGCTAATTTTAAATGTGCCAATATGTTATCTCACAAATGTCCACAAGAGGGATCTGATGCTTGTGGATGTGGAAACCTCTTCTGAGATTTGTTTGTCCCATATATTATCTCACAAATGTCCACAAAAGCGCTCTATAAATCTACCTTTTATATAGGCAGGAGGCAAAGTTCACAGAGGCAGAAAAACCGCTTGCCTGTTTGCTTATTCAGTTATTGTATCCTGCCTTTCTCCCATTATGGGACTCAAGGTTGCGCACATTGCAGGTTATAGCAAAATGCCATCAAAACAACAAAACCATGAAATAGACAATCCCACCAAAAATTAATCTTAAACCATTTAAAAACATGTTTAAAACACAAAGGATAAACATCCAGCACACCCTTAAAAAAAAAAGCCTTCTGCCACAACCAAGTAAATGTAGGATGTCTGTCTAAATCAGTGGTTCCCAAACTTTGGTCCTACAGGTGTTTTGGACTTCAGGTCCCAGGATTCTTAGCTTTTGGCCATAGCGACTGGGACTTCTGGGATCTGAAGTTCAAAACACCTGGAGGACCAAAGTTTGGGAATCACTGGTTTAAATAAAAAAAGGTCTTTGTTGGCAAAAAGAGAGGAGAGACATGGGGAGCTCCTGTGGAAAGAAATTCCAAGTTCTGGGGCATCTACCAAGAGAGTCTTGTGTCCTTAGAGAAAGCCATCTTAAGATTTGGGCAAATATAAGGAAATACAGTATTTCAGAGAGTCTGCACTCTAGTCATATGCACTGCAATTTGTTTTCAGCCAGAATTTGGATGCTGTTGCTTTGGTCTCCCCTGGAGAGTCAATGACAACTAGAAATCTCCGCCATACAAAACTTAATGCTTGGAGAGACATTCTCCCTGCCCCACCCCAGAAAACTACACCAAAGGTTAAACCCATTGCTCTTCCCAACACAGGTCTCATCTTCTGCAAATCATGTTTGCGCATAATTTTTCAAAAGGGGTTTGAGACAGGTAATGACATGCGAAAGAACAATGCCGTTTCATGCAGCCAGAGCACCAGGTTTCCACAAACGAATTACGAGGGTGGCTTTTGCTGCGTGGGAACAGTAGCTGAGATCCGACACCGCAGTCTGTGTTTCGTAACTTTATGAATCTGCAGTCATTGTATTTCCCATTTGCATGTATGGCTATGAAAGTTGGACAGTGAAGAAAGCCAATAGGAAGAAAATCGATTCATTTGAAATGTGTGCTGGAGAAGAGTTTTAAGGGTACAGTGGACTGGTAGAGCGGTCTGTGAGAACAAATCAAGTCTAAACTCTCTCTAGAAGTTTTTTTTTTTGTGGGTTTTTCAGGTTATGTGGCCCTGTTTTAGAAGAGTTTATTCCTGACGTTTCACCAGCCTCTGTGACTTGGAAGTGAGAGAGCCAGGGAAAACCAAGTGCTGTATCTAGAGGATGGAATTGGCAAAACCACTTCTGAGTATTCCTTCCCTAAGAAAATCCTATGAAATTTATGGGGTGGCCATAAGTCAATGGCAACGTGAAGACACGCACACACACACAGCATAAACCAGTAAACCAATTCACAAAGGGCACGGGAAGAGGGAAACAATATCAAAATCAGAACCCTGACCATCCCAATGTCATTCTAGAGCAATCCCCTCCGCTCCAGCGCATGCCAGCTTGGTACCTATAGAGAAGGGCATGAAGGCCTCGTTCTTCTTAAAGAGCCCTTGCTCATCCAAGAAGTGGCCTGGGTTGAACTTTTCAGGATCACTGAAGCAGTCGGGGTCTTTCAGAACAGAGGTCAGCAAAGGGATGATGTTCAGTCCCTGGAGGAGAGGTAGAAAAGGAGGGCAATGAGAGGATGAAAACCTGCAAAAGCTTTGAGTCCAATGGCTTCTAGGGCCAAGCAATTTTAACTGAGTGAGAATGGAGACTACCTCAGAACTCCTTACTATTAAGTGTGGACAAAATGTGGACCATGGAGTACATGTGGGCCTTGTTCCCCAATTTTGTGACCCTGATACCTCCCACCTGTCCCCCAAAGCCTCACCCCATTAAAAAAATCAGTGCAATTTTAAGGCATTTTTGGACCACATTCCATGGAACTAAAGTATTAAAGTACCAGCCAAAGACACTTACATCCTTTTAAAATTCCACTTTACTATAAAGTCCACAGATGCCCTCACCCACCATTTTAATGCCTCACCTTGGGCAAAGTATAACCCCGGAATTGTGTTGTTCGTGTCATGGCATGAGGGAGGTTCATGGGGATCACGTCGCCAAATCTCTGGATCTCATGGATCACAGCATCTGTGTACGGCATCCGGGCCCGATCCTCCACCTTTGGCTGGCGGTTTCTCCCGATCACATCATCGATCTCTTGGACCACTTTTGCTGCAGAGACGAATGGGAGACAACCTTGTGTAAAAGAGGTACACTACCAGTATAGACTGGTCTGAAAAAAGAGGGTTCACTTCTATTGGGACAGCGATTTTGTGAGGATGCCAAGAATTAGGGGCAGTCACAACAAATTACAGTTCCTATGGTTCCTGCACAGATTTTGACCTGTTTCAAATCTAAACATGGGCAGCAGGGAGGATGTTTTCTATGAAGATTCACTTGCTGCTACTCATTTCTATTTCTATTTCTATGACAGCAGTGTTCACAGTAGCCAGGCCTCCAAGGAGATGATGTTCCACAATTGGTTTTATTTCTAGATTTCCCTTCCTCAGGACTATCTCCAGTACCTATGGACACCATTAAGAATAAGGATCCAAGGTAAATCAATGGAGATCCCTCTTTGTGTGACTTGCGTGTGTCCTAAGAGGCTGGAAGCCGCATCAAAGCCATGCTCCAGTCCTAAGGATTGGAGTGCAACTTTGGTGCAGCTTCCAGCTTCTTAGGATGCAATGCATCATTTAAATAGCATACCTCCAAAGTGACCCGAAGCAGCTTTCTTTTGGCCTGTCTCTTTGGGCCCTTAGTTTCTTCTAACTCTTGCCCTTGTTCTTCCATATCCTTCCTAACTTACCTTGTATCTCTGGGTATTTCATCAGAATCAAGAATCCGAACCGGAGTGTGGAGCTCACCGTCTCAGTCCCAGCAACAAATAGATTGAGAACAGACATGATCATGGTTTGGAGGTGAAACTCACTGGAAGGATTTTTGCTCTCCTTAAATGACAAACACACAGCGCTACTCAGTCTGGCTGTATACAAAACTGCAGACATTTCACTCAAATTCTGCAGAGCAAACCATTGATTGCGGGCCATCAGAACAGTACAGCAATACCTTTTCCATCTGGATAAGAAAGCAGTCAATATAGTCACGGGGATTGTCAGGATCAAGGGAAGCCTTGTTGATTTTGATCCTTTCGGCCACAAAATCATAGATTTCCTGTAGATTATGGAACAGTTTCTTGTGGGGGCCTGGCAGGTACTGCATGACTGATGGAAACATTTCATACAGCTGCAGGGAGGGATGAAGAGCAAATATGTGTTGTATTTAACATGATACTCCATTAAGTGAATGATTATCACATACAATTGTGCAAATAAAGTGATATCGGAAATGCATTGTCACTGAAATCCCGAAAGTAAAAAGATGCGTATTAATGCTTGTGACCACTTTAATGGCGGGTTTTGTGCGACGTCGTGTGAAACCATTACTCATAATTACGCAATTTTTTCAGGATATTCACAGGATAAACTCTCAATATCCTTTGTCAGATAAATTTCTAGGACACATGCATTTGTCTTTTAAGTAGTCCATGGTATACGCAGAACCCTTCTCCAGCATCATGTCTCGAAGGAGTTAGCATCACCCATTTTTCCTGGCTGCTTCATGGGAGAAGGCCTTCTCAGTGGCTGCTCCCAGTTTGGGCAACTCATTCCTAGAGGGCCCAGACTGGAGTCCTTTTCCTCTTCCTTCTATAGATAGGTGAAAACCTTTTTGTTTCAACAATCCTTTGAGGTTCAGGGGGTGGAGGGGCTTTTCGGAATATCCTGCATTGTCTGTACCTGCTGTTTTATCTTTTCAGTGATCCTGTTCTTCACTGCTTTGAATTCTACATTTTAAACTTTTCTACGGTGTGAATTTTTAGCAGTATCTGTTGGAACTTTTGTAAGCTGGCTTGGGTCCTAAACTGGGGGGAACAGCATAATAATGAAGGTAATGATGGCCAGAATCCATCAATGATTACTTACATCTTTAATTTGAATTGAGCAGTTCTGTAACAACCGTATCCAGGAAAGGGCTGGGGTTGTGTTATTACGTCGAGGAGCCAGTGAAGTGACCGATATACATTGGGACTGATGCGCATCGGTCCCATTGTACAATTGTCCTGTTGTGCATCATGACACTGACTAGTGATGATCTTTGGTAGAGCCTGATGCACATTGGGACACTCTTGCCAGTGTCCTGTTATGCTTTTCCACAATTTATTTATTTATTTAGAGCATTTGGAGCCAGTGTGGTGTAGTGGTTTGAACATTGGACTATGACTTTGGAGACCAGGGTTCAAATCCCGGCTTGGCCATGTAAACCTAGTGGGTGACCTTGGGCAAGTCGCATGCTCTCAAGAAAACCCTATGACAGGTTCATCTTAGGGTTGCCATAGGTCAGAAACGACTCAAAGGCACACAACAACAACAACAACAACAACAACATGTATGTGGCCACTTATAACTAAAGTCCCGGGACTGTATTAGGCAAGTGTACAAACAAAAGTATATCAAAAATAAATTAAGGATTGGCCGGGTTAAACAATCCTCCCTGCATGTGTCTAATCCTCTTTTTTAAACCAGCAGCCATGACCACACCTTGTGGCAATGAATTCCATCAGCTATTTCTGAACTGGGTGAAGAAGGACTGTCCTAAAACCTCCTGCCAGTGAACTTTGTTGAATGTCGGTTTTGTTGTTCCAGTACTTATCAGCAATGGAGGAGATAAAATGCCTCCGCTGCCTTTGGCTTGATCTCACGAAGGGAAACTTTCCAAGGCATATGAGTCAACACATTTTTGCTGTGTGTGGACTGGCCCCAGCCCAGCCTCTCACGCTGCTAGGGAACCGATTAGATCAGCTTACAGCCTCTAACCCTGTTTTCGCATAGACTTCAACATTTCAGAGATGAAAACTGGGGCAGTGTGGCCAAAGAACATAAGTGTGAATGGTCAAGATGGCAAATGACATTAAGGAGGATGAGCATGCAAGCTAATAGAGGCTGTAGCAGTGTGCTTTTGCCCAAGACTACTGGAAAAGGCAAGATGCCAGCCCTTTCCTCTTCCTCCTGTTGCGTTAAATGAGTACAAATTACTTTTGCCCTTTGAATTCAGTTTGCAGCAACCAAACAAATCTGCAACAGTTTGCTTTTGCCTGAGTCTACTGGGAAGGCCAAGATGCTTCTTCCTCCTGCTAAATTAAGTTAGAGCAAACTACTTTTGCTCTTCCATCTCAGTTTGCAGCAACTTAAAGAAGCTTGGGACAAGTGGGAAAAGTGGCAGGAGGAGAGAAAAACTGGGACATTTTAAAGACAGCTGAAAAGGTAGGACAGCAGAGGATTAATTGGGATCTGTCCCTGCCAAATCAAGAAAGTCGGAGGGTATGTTTTTGTCTGACTAATCTGACATGGAAGGCGGCCATGGACCAAGGGAATTCATTATATTTGAGCAAGGATGGAAGAAGAAGTATTTCTTTGTCCGAAATGTTTATGCTCCAAGTGCACTTCTTACCTGACCTGAAGTGGCGCTCATCCCTGCAAAGTTCTTGTTTATCTTGTCCAGCAAGGAGAGGAAGTCTTTGTCTTCATAGTTGAAGCGCTGGCCAAAGACAATGGAGCAGATGACATTGGAGACTGTACAGCTCAGGAGGAATGTGGGGTCAAAGGGCGAACCTGCAGAAATGAATCATAGAATCGTGGAGTCATAGAGTTGGAAGAGACCCCAAGGGCCATCCAGTCCAACCTCCTTCCATGCAGGAAATCACAATCAAAGCATCCCTGACAGATGGCCAGCCAGCCTCTAAAGACCATTAAAGAAGGAGACTCCACCACTCTCTTTCTGTCACGAAGTTCCTCCTAATGTTGAGGTGGAATCTCTTTTCCTGTAGCTTGCATCCATTGCTCCGGGCCCTATTCTCTGGAGCAGCAGAAAACAAGCTTGCTCCTTCCTCAATATGACACCCCTTCAAATATTTAAACAGGGATATCATATCAGACGCAAGTCTGCACATTATGGAAAGTTCAGCCCTTGCCTTATAAAAGCAGACCTTGGTGGCTTAACCCACATCACCCCACAAACGTTTCACGGCGGAAAACCAGGAGATATGTGGCCTAGCAACATCAGAGCATTGCCACAATGGCAGAAGTTATGAACAATAAAGAACACACAGGCTGGGATAGGCTCCAACAGTTTGCTTTTGCCTGAGCCTCCTGGGAAGCAAAAGATCCGGTCCCCTCCTGTCTTTTCCTGCTGCTGAATTAACCTGAGTGCCATGACTTTTGCACTTTGAATTCATTTTGCAGCAATTGTAGTAGAGTGAGGAGAAAGGAGGAGAGAAAAACTGGGACATTTTAGAACCAGCTGGAAAACTGGGATGACAGAGGTTTAACTGGATCAACACTCCTGGTGTCATTTTAGGACAAACAAAGAGAGACCTTTTACAATAACAAGAAGTGGCCAGAAGATACCTTCTGGCATTCCCTGAGACTAAAATGAGCCATAGCCACGAAAATATGGGTATGTGATTTCACATGCCACCAGGGGGCATTCAGATGCAATTTTTGACCATTGGAGGAGCATCTAGAGACTACATTTTGTCCCCTTTGAGTTAAAAGAAAATAGCTGGACAGATCTTCTGCTTCCTAATTTCTATACCAATATGGAAAGATCCATGCAGGGAGCTGGGGGATGGCACAGGGAGACATACAGTGACTACGTGCCAGAAATAACATCCCCTGATGCAAAATCTTAACCAACCTTGTAGCAGAAACACACAAGCTAGTAGAGGCTGCAGCATTTTGCTTTTTTCCTGAGCCTGCTGGAAAGGACAGAGAGCCAGCCTGGAATAGTGGTCTGAGCATAGGACTAAGATCCTGGAAAATGGAGTTCAGTTCCTCGCTTGGCCAATTCCATGGCCAAGCGAGGAATTGAACCTCATTTTCCAGGGTCTTAGTCCTATGCTCAAACCACTAGGTGACACTGGGCGAGTCACAACCTCTCAGCCCCAGAAAACCCCATGATAGGGTTCCCATAAGTTGGAAACCACTTTGGGGCTGCCTACAACAACTGGAAAAAGACATGATTTCATTTGTCCTCACTTTCCTGCTGAGTTTATTGAGTACAAACTCCTCTTCCCTTTGAACTCAGTTTGCCATAACTGAAGTAATCCATTGCAAATGAGGAAGGTGCTAAGAGGAGAAAGAAATGGGTATCTTTAAAAGCATCTGAAAGTATGGGATGCCACAGGATTAACTGGGACTGTCCCTGCCGAATTGAAACTGTTGGAGGCTATGCAAGTCATGTCTTTGGTCTAAATCTCACAGTTGTTGGCTTCTATGTTTTCTTTCTTCTTTCTGACCTCAGTCCAACTGCAAACAGGTTTTTGCAGTCAGACTTTCCATAGTGGTAGATATATCCCCAAACCATTATCTATATATGGGTTAACATTCCTTAATAATAACACATACGGAGGAGGCGATTCACGTTTCTTTTGGAACTAAAGAGTCATTTCAGAGCCTTGTTGCCTTTTTTTAAAATGTGGAAATCTATTTCCTAGGAGTAAATGCACTCCCCCCCCCCAAAATGTTGGTCGAGTCTCCCCCAAACATAGCTAGGAAAGTGTAACATCTTTGCATTTGTTTTAAAATATGAAGGTATGTTTGTAAGTGATCTTGGTTTTGGATGAATAAATACTCTGAGCAAATACAGAATAGCGGTGGTTTCTAGGCCTGTATCCATAACAGCAAATAAAGAGATATCTAACAAAAGGTCCAGAGTCAAAAACAAGCCACCTTATGTAACAAGGGGAGGAGGGGGGAAATCCTCCTGAGTGCTACATTTCGCAATTTGAGAAAGGCGAACAATATGCCCAACCATTTGTTTTCCTGAACTCCTCCAGCAGGAACTGGGCCTCTTCTTGGATCCGTTCTTCAATGGGCCGTTTTCCCATCCCGAAATTCCTCAGGGTGCTGAGTGTGAACTGACGGAGCTGTTTCCAACGTTCCCCATTGGCAAATGCAATCCCTGGAAAGACAACACCCCAAACTCAACAGCCGAGAAAATGTAGAGGGGGAGAACAAGGAGAAGACAAGAACAAGAAGAGGAGGAGAACAAGAAAAGGAGGAGAAAGACCAAGACCACACAGATTCTAGTCTTCTATGTTGGTCTTCTCCAAATCCTAGTATCACCTTGAATTCTGCTTAATCTGGCTGCATCTGCACTGTAGAGATAATCCAGTTTGGTTGTCATGGCTCAGTGCTATGGATGCCTGGGATTTGTAGTTTGTGCAGCACCACAGCTTTCTGACAGAGAAGGCTAACTGTTTTACAAAACTATACTTCCCAGAATCCCATAGCGTTGAGCCATAGCAATTAAAGAGGTGTCAAACTGGATTATTTCTGCCATGTGGATGTAAGGTGTGAGGTTGCTAAATCTGAGCCACAGTCTCTTCAGATTTACAATGTCACCTACCAACTCTTAGTAGTTTTAAGCTTGTCCAGTCTCATTTCAATTGCTTGCTAGCACTTGCTTCTTCAGTGACTCTGCCTAGGCAAGGAGAGTTTTTAGGAAGCAATGAGGTTCTACACCAATGCCAAGGTCTCCAAGAGCTTTACAAGGAATACTAACAAGAGGTGCCTGCAAAAAGGTCATTCATAAGAGCTGTAAAAGGTAGCTAAGGTTGGGACCTAACACAACTGTCTGGAAAATCGAGAGGAACTGAAAATTCATTGGAGCAAATCTTCCACTGGATTGTTAGCTGGAGATACTCCACTTCACTTGGTTTGCAGGAGCAGGCAATGCAGTTGGATCTCCATTTTTCATGGGCCATCTCCAGGTGGAGGATGAGTGTACAGATTCTCCAGCTTTAGTGGGCTTATCTCCAGACAATAGGAAACGACTGTGTAAATCTCTAGCCCAGCTAGTAAAATAGCAGTTTGCTACAATTTGCAAAGGTTTATTGATTTATTGCTGCAATTTACAACAACTCTGTGCAGGTTGTGGATTAGCCCAGATAGCTTACTCCTTTCCCCATCACTGCGGCACAAGGGCTCACCCTCTGCTCCGCATCCACTTTCTGGCTAGGTTTACTGTTCCTTATTCCCATCGGCCTAAGAAGGAATAATCTCCTCCTTTCACCTTGGCTCTGAGAACATCCCTTTAAAATAAGATTTCTGTCTTAAATTTTTTTAATGAATATATTGGATGGTATATACAGACATATAAGTATATGGGTCTGTATGGCCAAATGTCAAGCTGTGAGCAACTATAGTTGGTAGGTACCCAATGCATAACATTGAATGATACCACCAGGTGCTATCCCTTGGTCCAGGTTTTGATCCAGAAACCTGAGATCTGGGACAAGAAGCCCTAGAAAGCTCTGATAACTGAATATTTTTATGCTATGTCAACAGGGCAATATTTGATTCTTTGGAACTCACCCAAACCCTGAACGAAGTCATCCACGGTGGCCAAATTTCCTCTCCCACTGAACTCCTCAGCATGGTCCACCAGAGCTTCTTTGATAGCCTTGTAGCCATACAGGATCACCACGCGTCGCGGGCCCAAATGAACTGTAAATACGGGCCCGTATTGGTCTCTCAGCTGCAAAATAAACCAGTCAAATGGTGCCAGTGAAAATCCTTTTCGGAGATGCTCTCTTGCGAGCCCTTTCCTACAATTGTCCTTTGTATCACTCTTCCATCTGGCCAACGTTATGCTTTATCATCTGCTGGTTTTAGGCCAGAGGACAGGAAATGTATGGCTCTCCCGATATTGGATGGAATCCTGTACAAACCTTATACATGTAGTGGTACTTTTTCAGTTGCTGAAAATATTTAGTTTGTAAGCAGCGTTCCACATATGTAACCATTTCACATGGACCTAAATTCAGAGGAGGACATTAAATTAATTGGTTTTACCAATGTGTTGACTCACCATTCAATAGTGGATTCAATGGATCTCCTCTAGCTGGGACTAACCAATAAGATGCCAGTCACGCAGCTGCACATTCTTGGATGTTATACACCATACATACATATAGGTTTATGTATATCTGTATGCATATTTGCATATACAGATATTCTTCAGTACCTTCCATAGACCAGTGATTGACTGGGTTTGCAAAGATAGCCATTATGTATTTGCTGGTGCACAATAAGACAATAAATAGTCATGCTGGCAGATGCAGCATTGGTTACCCAATGTAGGTATTCAGCAAATAGATGGGATAATGCAACTGCTTCATCTTGGCTCAATAAACAATGTCACACTCAAGCTGGCATACTATTATTGGCATATGCAGGTAAAAGTGGCACTGCCCATGTAGAATATATACATTTTTGACAATGCATAATGGTCCTATTTAGCAGATAGAGGTGTAAGTGGAATTGAGTATACGGACTATTGCACATGTGGTAGCACATTGAAACATGCAGATGTGTACTTTATGTGAGTGCACCTTGCCTCTACGCGTTGCATACTGTGATTGCACAATGGGTTGTCAGTCATATACACTGGCCGAAGCCCCACATATATTGGTATTCAGAATAGGATACAGTGTGATTTATCTCCACCAAGTGGCATCCCTACCCCTGGTGTCACCCGGCTTGTGTGTGTGGGCTGCTGGAGGGTAGTACTGGTGGCAGCCCAGGCCTTTCCTTCACCATTGCGGCAAAGCTGGGAGGGCACACTCAGGCTTCTCCTTTGCTGTGTGGCAAAGCCAGGCGGGGCATGCTTGGCCCTTCTCATTCTGCAATGGGAGGAGGGCCCAACCTGGTGTCACCCCTCTTTTAAGGTGTCACCCGGTGTGCTCAGCACACTATGCTGACCTCAAAGTGCCAGGATCACATTTTTGCCCTTTCACCCCTTAGGACCTATGACTGTTTGCCCCAGAAAGAGCTGAGCCCAACCTTGGCATGCATCTACAAATTCTCAGAGAGGCAACCTGATACCCTTGTGAAGTGCTGCACCCCTTGTGAAAAGCTGCACCCAGGTAATTCAATGCTTGCTCTCTGGCACACATTCCCTGGGCATGTGCTCAATCATCTCTGGCACCAAGCATCTGATGCACATTTGTGGGGCAGTTTCAATCAATTACCTGTAATTTAGGGTTTCTCCTTTACTCCCATATATTGTTTTGCGGTGCATAGGATTAAGATACCCTTGAACAACAATGGCACAGAAAGTACAAATGGTGCATGAAAAAGTGGTACAAGAAAAGTAGAAAAACAGACAAAAGAAAAGGTGAAAAGGGAAAATGCAAAAGAGTAAATAATACTTCGTAGCTTAAAAGAGAACATCGCAAATAGTTACTGATCAATTCAGGACTGAATGAAAAGTGGCAGCCAAAATGATGGAAGAATTGACTTGAACCTTAGTTCAGCGAGGGGCAAAGTGTGGCCCTCGAACTGTTGTTGGACTGAAGTCTCCATCAGCCCCAGTCAATGGCGAAGAATGCTAGGAGTTGCATTACAAAAGCCTGGATTCACCATTCAGCAGTTAATTCAGTGGACCTACTATAAGTTGGGATTTTCAAACGGATTCAGTCCCAACCTTCCTTTTGGCCATATGCCTTTAGAGACAGCCATGGGTAGCACAAACCTCTCCCTGTGAAAGTTATCATGAGCTTTGCAAATGTATACATTTCGGAGGCAAGACGTATTCTCCTCTGTCACTTAGTCTCTCAGGAAGTACTAAAGGAATGGCTGAGAACCTAGATCAATATACTAAAGTATATTTAACTAAGACGCAGGTTAAATGGGTCTAGCGCACAGTGTCCCTCTCCGAATTGCTTCAAATGGGAGCCAGGATCATTTGAACCAGTTCAAACCAATTTGCGATCCGGTTTAAAAGGTAGTGGGAATCAGGCCCTGGTAGGTTGGTCCAAATGGAGAGGGGAAAAAGGAACCCACTTACCTTCTTGAATGACTTCAGTATGTCATTGGCGTTCAAATCTAACAGGTTGCCCAGCATCGGGAGAGGAGTGGGGCCCGGCGGAAGGTATCTTCTCTGGACCATTTGACTCCATGCTAACAGGAGGATTAAGGTTGAACAGAAAACCACCAGCCAGAGAGAAATCGTTTCTCCTACTTCCATTGCGGCCAAGACAACCGGGGTGAGTTTAGGTCTGGATTTCAAGAGGAAATAAAGCCACAGCCACAACCACCCGGCAAGGACCTAGTGCAATAAAGCCATAAAGCAAAACAAAAGAGATTGGTGTCACATCCCTTATAGCAAATAAATCTGCCTGGCAAACACACTTTGCACTCAACCCAGGAAATGGGTGCAGCACTTTTAGCTTCCAATGCACAGATTGTAAACTTGCGGTGTGTGAGATTCAGCTACTGTATAGCAATGCAAAAACCTTTGGGAAAGTTGTGGAAAAAGGAAAGGGTGCCCTCCACTCCTATTTTTTCTTCTTTAAAAAAGAGAGTGAACCAATACGAAGGGCCATATTCTCCTATTTGATTTTACCCATGTTTTGAGATCTCTAAGGAAGCTAACTCTCCATCCTACCGGCATCATCATTGGTACATCTGGTGGGAACAGAAGAGGGGGCCTTTTTGGTGGCTGCTCCCAGGTCCTGGAACTCCCTTACTAGAGAGGCAAGCATGCCATGCTCCTTGCCATCCATGCATAGGCAGGTGAAGGATTGTTTTGTTTTGTTTTGTTTTGGCAGGCATCTGGGAACTGTTTATGGGGGAAATGGCATTTCACAATATGCTCTGTTGTTCACATCCATTGTTTTTAATGGGTGCACTTTTAAATGATTTTTGATTCCATGGATAGTTTAATTTTTTTAATTAAAAAAAATCTCTTTAAATTGTCTTTAAAAGCATCACAATTTAACCAAATCTTCACTATGTATATGTAAATACATTTAGGTTGTGCGTATGATGTTGTAATTTGAAGATATAATTTTTAATTTTGCCGATTGTATCACAACTATTAGCATTACATTCAGTGGTAGATGGGAATTACAATTGACAAGTAACATTAGTGCAAACAAGCATTGCTAAGGATTCTGTATGGTGTGAAATGGGAAGAAGTCAATGGGGGGGGGGGGTGACACTATGAGTTGCCACACACCAGGTGACACAAACTCTAGGGATGCCACTGCCTAAGGTGAACCTATCATAAGACTTTCTTAGCATGTTTTTTTCGGAGGACGTTTGCCATTGCCATGCTCCAAGACTCAGAGAGTGTGACTACATAGGGAAATCCTTAATGCCATTTTACCAGGCAGTGGCTGCTGCATGTGATGGGAGTCTGTGATCCTGTCAATTGGGATGCGGCAGACTGACATTTCCACCATCCCTTCCTGCAAACAATCTCCGGTGTGAGGAAGAATTGAGGCAGGGATCCTGTTTCCGATTGTCACGCCGGAGATCGCTGACGGGAGGAAGGTAGAAATGTCATACTTTTTTTGTGCGTTTTTCGGGCTATGTGGCCATGTTCTAGAAGAGTTTCTTCCTGACGTTTCGCCAGCATCTGTGGCTGGAAGGAACAAACTCTTCTAGAACATGGCCACATAGCCTGAAAAACCCACAAAAAACTATGGATGCCAGCCATGAAAGCCTTCGACTTCACAGTAGAAATGTCAATTTGATGTGTTCTGACTGACGGGTGAACGCATCCCTATTGCTCACAGTGGCTTCTGTCTGGTAACTCAGGACTAGGGGTTGATGGCCAAGAGACACTACATCCATACTACCACAGTAGTCATGTCACTAAATAATACATGCAGAATTCTGGCCTTCATCTGTATCTCCTTTAACTGTATCGCCTTAAGTTCCAGGGCTGGGAAAAGTCTAGACAATCAACAAATAAATAAACAAATATGTTTTCCCTCTCTTCCTATAGTGTTGATTTTAAAAGTGTTGGTCTGCAAAGGACGGTTGCCAATTTGACAGATGCAACACCATCCCACTTTAGAAATTCACAAGCATTCTCTCGTCGAGAAACCGTGGCCACACATCAAGGCTGCCTGCGGAGAGATTTCCAGCTTCCAGGGAATCTCTTCTTTGTGGTTTGCCATGCTTTCTCCACATGGCAGGTTGCAGAGAGAAAATTATGAACTCCACTGAACTCTGTTTTTTGCGTAGTCTTTGGCTGGTGCTGGTCCCAGCCGAGTTGGTGATAAGCAATTTAATCATCAAATGGAGAAATGGGCCAAGGAGAACATAAACGCAGAGGTCAGATGAAAGCAAAGAACAGAAAGACAGCTATTGGATTCTGACATGCTAAGAGATGCTCTTTGGTTGATAAATGAGATCAACAGTGCTAGAAGAAGTGGAGCAGCTTCCATGTGATTCAAGAGCGCAGAAGAACAGAGCTTTTTGGGGAGATGCCTTTGTGAAACTGATGAATAAGTTACTGAATTGCAAAGATTATCATCAGTGCAGGGTTCTTCTCGTCAGGATTTCTCAACACTCGATAACCATGTTTATTGACATTTCTGCAATATTTCGGAATATCCTTTCCATCTCTAATAAAGGATTTCTTAATTAGTCAAACTGACCCACATTTCACATCGTGAAATACAATCTGCCATTGCATATCAGCTGTCAAAAACTACCACATCTTAAATCATGATGGGAATCATGGGACTCACCAGAAACGCTTGCACAGCAATTCCTTACATTTGTAATTGTTCGCAATGATAGCTAGGACTTTTGGGAGCTTCAGTCCAGCCACATTTTGAGGGCCTCATGTTTCCCCTGTCTTTAATACTATTGCATGCCAGCTGGGAAATGAAATGGCCACTTGCAATCTGGGAGGCAATGCAGATGCAAAATCCTTTGATTGCCTATGCATTTCACGGCAAGATATACTTGTCATCTTCTCCCAGTCTCCCACTAACTTATTGGTATCCCTAAAAACACTGCCAACCCAATATTTGTCTTGTTCAGTCAAGCCATTGATGAGATCCAGTGCAAACAGTTTGCTCAAGCCCTTTTGCTGAGGCTCTATCTTATACCCTTATCTTTTTAACAGCCAAACACAATGATTTTTATGTCACTATATTCTCTGCTGAGTCACTTGCCTTCTGCTAACAGGTCAGAGTAGTTCAAATTTCACTTGACTATACATTTCACAACTGATTAATCTTGGAAAAGCTCATGCAATACAGCCATGCTTAGGAAGGCAATAAATTTGAAGGAAATGAATCGTAACATAAAAATGGCCAAGGCAAATATCACACAGTGGCAGCAGAATGGGAGCAAAGCTTTGAACCAATGAAAGTCAAGGCAACAGGGTTACACATTTTGCACTGATTTCCACGAAATCCCAGAATGTCCATGAATTTATGAAAGTGTATACATTATACATAAATGGGCACAGTCTCAAATGATCTCTAAAAGCCCTTCATTACTGTAATCTCCAGTGTTGTCATTAATGCGTGGACCACCAGAGCAATATCAAAACCTGATAGTAAGGATTTTCTTATCTGTTGGTACCAACTCAAACTCTACCAATCCCCTTCTAGCTGCTTTCAGGAGCCAGAGAAGGTAAAGATCCAGTTTGCATGTGGTGGTGCTCACTTCTCCAAGGACCATGCCCACATCCTGAAGTTGCACAAACTGAAACGTATCCGCTAATACAGGACAAGCAAGCACCAAGATTACATCCACTGGACCTGTCTCAACTGTAGCATCCAAGTCAGAGTGGATCTGAGTGATTTTGTCTGCAAAGTGTTTGGCAAATTCTTCACAGCATGTTATTGAGTGGCCTTTCTTTCTTTCTTTCTTGCGGGCCAGACTGTTAAAGGCCCCGACCACTTGCGACAACTTAGCTGGATGACACTGTGCAGACATAACGATGGCAGAGAAGTACAGTGGCCCCTTGTTATGCGCTGGGGTTTGATTCCAAGATCCCCCGTGGATAACAAAATCCACGGATGCTCAAGTGCCATTAAATATAATGACATAGCAAAATGGTGTCCCTTATAAAAATTGGAAAATCAAGGTATTATATTTGAAATTTATACTTTTTTGGAACATTTTCAAACTGTGGATGCTTGAATTTGTGTATAAAACATCAGTGTCTAAGAAGGGCCGACTGTATAAGTCCTTCGTTGCCATCATCACCATAGTGTGACCTTCCAATGACTTCTAGGCCATGTTTGGTCAGACTTGCTCCTGGCCTTCTGTCATCGTCACTCTAGTCTCCATCCCACTCGTTTCATCACCACCAGCTCCATGATGAACTAGGAGGCTCATCTGGCTCCACTTCATGGGAGGGGACACTTAGGAGCAACCATGTCCATCGCCCTGACCATTTCCCTATTCCAGCGGTTTCAACAGGATCACCAACTGGAAACTCCCCAACAACCACCAGTAATCCATCTGGATCCATAAGCCTCCTGGAACAGACCATCGTAATTGGCCCCCACCCCTGCAGAGGCTATGAGTCCCAGTGAGTCTAAACCCTGCCAGGTAGTGATCTGTCCGTGACAACAGAACTACAGAAAGTTCCACCATATCACCATCATCCTGCCCAGAACGGAAAACCAGATCCAGACTGTGTAATGCAACATGGGTAGCATTAGATATCACTTGGGACAACCCTATAGTTGTCATGGTGGACATGAGGTCCTAAGATGCTCCTGATAGAGCAGTCTCCACATGGATAATGGAGTCTCTCAGTACAACAAGCCAAGGGGACTCCAACATCACCTCTGAGACCAACTCACCCAGCTCAGGCATGGAGACAGTTGAGCAGCAGTGTGGGCATACACCAACAAAATCCCTATTCTGTTCCTACTACACATGTTCAAAAACACACACTCACACCCAGCAGACTATGTTACAGGGCATCTGGTGAGGGAGATGGAATCCCGATAGACCACTGCAACTCTGCCTTCCTGTCCCCCAAGACTCACCTGCTGCTGTACAGATTTTTATCATTTCCTCGTGTGCTATTTTACAATCCAGGTTTACACATCTTTACTGGCAGAGTTTTGTGGGTATTCTTCCCGTAGCTACAAAACTGCATACCTATGGCGGGAAGACCATAACCTCAAGCTCAACTTCAGCCAGATGCTAAATGGGATTACACAAGAGCGGTCTTCTGAATTCCATGAATTAGGATTCGGCATTCATGCGGCAACGTGCACAAGACATATGGCTCCTCTCATGACAGAATTTTGTATTTGCATTACAGTGGTACCTCGGGATACGAAATACCCAGGTTACGAATTTTTCAGGATACGAAAAAATCCCATAGGGATTTATTGTTTCGGGTTACGAAAGTTTTTTCGGGTTACGAAAAAACTCCGGTGCTATTTTAAATGGAGCCGCGGCAGAGCCGCGGCTTTTTTCCCCATTAGCGCCTATGGGTTTTCGGCTTACGAAGGCTTTTCGGGTTACGAAAGCGGCCGCGGAACGAATTATTTTCGTAACCCGAGGCACCACTGTACTATTGTTGGAAGAGCCCGCATGGTGTAGTAGCTTGGGTGTAATCAACCAGATTTAAAGAGAGAAAGGGTCATGATGCATCCCCCTGAATTCTAAGGGTGTGATCAGTTGGGTCTGGTGGCATTGGTCAGTCCAAGAACAAAGCAAGGCTGTTCTTGGAAAAGGTGAAATCCCTAAATCTAATTTGCACTACAGAAATAATGCCATGGCTCCATCCTATGGAATCCTTGGCTTTGAAATTTGTTGTGGCACCAGAGATCTCTGACAGAGAATGAAGCTTCTTGCTCACCTCTCAACCAGCTGCTTGGTTGCTGCTCCCAGGGTGATCAGGTGCAATGGGAGAAGCTTCTCAGGTGAGGAAGGACTTTCAATCGGTCTTTGTCAGGATGGAGGGGGTGCAGACGGTGTGTGTGTAGTGGGGTTTGCATAGGACACATGCTTTGGACTGGAGATTGGCACAGACAAGGAAAGGGAGATACTTTAACTATAGGAGCTGCTCTAAGGTGAAGAACTCTTTCCAAGAATCAACCTTGGATATTCCTCCCTGCTTCTCCAAAGACATGTCTTCCCCACACAACTTCAAGTAGTACTTCTTGTTCTCTTGGGGCTACTCTCCTGGGACTGATACTTGTTGTGCACATCTGCCTCTGGGACTGTGCTTCCCCTCCTCCTCAGTATCCTGGATATTGATGATGATGATGATGATGATGATGATGATGGCATAGTCCCAGAGGCAGATGTTCACAAAAAGGATCAGTCCAAGGAGAGTATCCCTAAAAGAACAAGAAGTTCTACTGGTGGCTCCATTTCTCCCATTTTCCAGGTCCAAAGCCTGATAGAGGAGGCCATCCAAGACATAGAAAACTAACAGTGGTCAAGATGAGCTTCTATTGGGAAGTGAAGATGCTGAGGATGAAGCAGAGAAAATGTGGAGGTGGTCTGAATGTGAGATGAAGACCATGAAAAGGCAGTCATTGGTGGAGTGGGAGGCAGAAACTAATCATGATTGTGCGCTTTTCACAAGATAATCACTGTTTACACACCTGGTTTTCCCTGACTGATAAAGTCCTAAGAGAAGATTGAGAGAGGTGCTTTGAATCTGAGAAAGCAGAGAGGCTGGATTTTGCAGCTAACCTGAGCTACCCGATCAATGTTTGATCCAAGGTATGGGAAATCTTTGATTATTTCGATTTCATCCTCATCGTCTAGGTCTGGATGAATTCATGTAGATCTTTCACATTCATTATTTTTATTTGCTTAATGTTCACCATTAAGTCATAGCACTTCCTTTCTTTGACTTTTGTAAAAATTGTCCAACCTCAGATATAGTCAACAAAGCAGGTCAGAAATGTGCCGAAGCTTTCCTAGAGAATTATGAAAGCATTTGTTTTGGTTATGACACCTCCACAGAGCATACATAACATAGTTGAAGTGGCATCTTAAGTGACTCTTAGCCGAAGTGGCCACTAAAATGCCTGAAGTGCACAAAGTAATTATAAGCTCCTTAAACGAAAGGCCAAAATTAGAATGGGACTTAACACTCGAACATCCTCATTTTCCAACCATCCATGGTTAAAAATGCAAAAACACTGGACAGAGAGATGCCTACGGAAGGCAGTAGTAATATAACCAGATTGTCTGATTGATCTGAAATGGCCTCCCTTCTTGTCTATCTATACTGGGAGATAAACCAGTGATTCTCAAACTTGGATCCTCCAGGACTTCAACTTTCAATGGTCAGGGACTCAAGAACTGAAGTTCAAAGATAGGTCCAGAGTCAAGCAACATTGCTTCTGTGTTCAGTGATGGAGTTCTTCTTCTTCTTGTTTACTGATATCAGTTCGACCTCATGAATGTGAGACCTCCAAGTCAACCGATTTCTATCTCAGGTCTTGCAGACTCACAGCTTCCTTAAGCGAGTTTATCCAACTTCAATGGGCTTCCTTTTTTCCTACTGCAGGCATTATTGCCTTTCCTAAGGAGTCACATCTTCTCATGATATGGCCAAAGAATTACAGTCTCCGTTTGGTCATCCTAGCTTCTAGGGAGAGTTCAGGCTTGATTTGCTCCAGGACCCATTTACTGTATTTGTTTTTTTAGCAGTCCATGGTATCTGCAGAACTTTTCTCCAGCGCCACGTTTCAAACGAATTGATTTTCTCCTTGTTCACTTTCTGCACTGTCTAGCTTTCACAACTATATATAGAAACTATGATGGCATAGAAGGACATAGAAGGACAATCCTAAAATTAGCATTCAGTGATATATCTGGACATTTCATGATCTTGCTTAGTTCCACCATAACTGCCTTTCCAAGTCCTAATCTTCTGATTTATTGACTGCAAATTTAAAAACGATTTCGATGTTTTCATCATCTGCTTGACTAGCCCCAAGAGAACAAGTTATGTAAACCATCTGTGGTCATTGTTTTTATTTTCTTAACATTCAACTTAACATTCAGCCTTTGCATTTTCTTCCTTGAGTTTCTTCAGTAATCGTTCCAAGCCTTTGCTATTTTCTGCTAGCAAAATAGTGTTATCTGCGTATCGTATGTATTTGCTGTTCCTTCCTCCAATTTTCACACCTCCTTCCTGCTTTATCTATGATAAGTTCAGCATGCAAAGTAAACAGATAGGGTGATAAATGCAGCCTTGCATGACCTCCTTGCCAACTGGAAGCCATTCCTTTTCTCTGCATTCTGTCCTAATGGTAGGTAGCATCTTGTCCTGAGGACAAGGCATCAACTCCATCGAATGTTGTGGCACACCAATTTCTCTAAGAGTGATTCATAGTTTTTCATGAGCTATACAGTCATAATGGGTTTAAAAGTTATTAAAATGTAGATATAGTAAAGAACAGCTGGAATGCTTTACAGCTAATAAAAAGGGGGTTATGAGTTGATATCTTAGAAATACTTTGATCTTTAGGAAGATAGACATATCCAAAGCACCGATTGCCCAGGAAGACACTATTGCATTGGTTTCCAGCTTCAGAGAATTAAGCACAACATATTTGTAATGTACAGTTGTGCAACTCAGGAGGTGGTGCCCAATCCAGCCCCAATAAAATAGCATAGAAGCCCAGAAAGATGAGACAAGTGTCCACACGTTGCAAAAGGAGAAGGACCAGCGGCAACCTGAATCATGGAGTTGGCTGGCGCAGTCACCCTCCTTGTTGTCGTCTATGTATCTTGTCTTCTGATCGCCTTGGCTAAGAAGAAGCTATCACAGAAAGGGAGGCTTCCTCCAGGTCCCATTCCCTTGCCTCTGGTTGGGAATTTCTTGCAGATCAAATCATCAGAAATCTTAAAATCTCTTCTCCGGGTGAGTGACTGTCTCTTGGAAAGTAGCCTGGGCATGCTGGATCTAATAGTAAATCTAGGCCTCATTCACACTCACATTTTTGCGTTGGATGAGTTCGGATCGCACAATTGATTCAGCACCAAACAGATGTTCACACCATGCTTGCCACAATTGAGGCTGTCCGTGTCCGCATTAAAGTTCACATTTAAATTTGCACCCAGGAGGAAGGGGCAATGGGCAGAGGGTGGACTCATGGGTGCCATGGGGGATTCTTCCCTGGCATGCATGGATCCATGGTGCCATGGTGGATTCTTCACAGGCATGCATGGATTCCTGGGTGCCGTGGAGGAATCCTCACAGGCATGCATGGATCCATGGGTGTAGGGGAATTTCTTCCCTGGCATCCATGCATGCCAGGGAAGAATCCTCCATGGTACCCATAACTCCCCTGTGTACCCAATGCAACAATGCACAGAAGCCATGCCCTCCCAAGTCCCCCCAACTTCCCCTACTTCTAGTCCACAGAGAAAAGTGACAACGCAGGAAATTTGAAATCACAAAGAGCCCCACGGAACCTTGAGCGCTGATAGGGAAAAAGAATGGCAGTTTGGCAAGGGCTTTGGGATGGGTATGTCCCACCCTCTGCCCATTGCCCCTACCTCCTGAGTGCCCCAAATGTGATTGGCAACCTGCGTCTTTTCAAAAGACATGCTAAAAGATCTGGAATACGTGTTTGTATTGTATCTAAATCTTGAAGGGAAAGAGGACCCCAAAATGTATTTATTAAGGACTGTTATTTGTTGATACCTTAGAGCGAAAATATGGGAAACTCCTCTTTCATATGATCACTGCCGCTAGAAAAGGAAAGAAGTTTTGGACATACAAGAACAGATATGGAAGCTATATGATTATATAGTATCCGATAAATGTATGCAACAGACAAGGAATAATTCTCTAAATGAGTTCAAAAAAAGATTGGGAACCACTGATAAAATATTTACAGAAAGAGTGGGATCTAAATTTTGTGATGGAATGGAATGCAAAATGTTGAGCCATGGCAATTAAAGCGGTGTCAAAGTGGATTATTTCTGCAGTGTGGATGCAGTCCAGGTGGGTAATGAGAAAAGTTAAAGACATAGTTGAATGTGAATAATGAAAGAGGAGAGAAATTGGTTATACAGATAAGAGTGTATGAATTTATAAATGACAGACAAGTATGTGTATGCATATATATGTGTGTGTGTGTGTGTGTGTGTGTGTATGAGTATAGGTTTGGTATATACACATGCTTCTCTGGTGACCAAATATTTGGTGTTTTTTTTATCCCTGAGGTTTTGTTAGTGCTTTATTTGCTGAAAGGGTTTATTTATGACAATGTTTACCTATTTAAGAAATGCCATCCTGGCGGTTGTTAGTGTGAGGTTTTGCAGGCAATGGTTAAGATGTTTTCTCCTAGAAAAGAGAAAAACATGGGGCGTCTATATGGACTTGGATGAGGAATATGATGTACGAAGAAAAAATAAACACTCAGTACCAATGGACCAGTACCCTGGCCAAACCCATCGTTTAAACTAATAAGGGAAATCTCTTTAAGATTCCTTTTGAAATGTGCTGTTTGAGTCCAAATTTGGAAGATTCCTCCATTAGTTCCAACACTGGACTCTGAATCTATTGGGCTCCCAGCACTTGAGTTCCAGGACAGAACCATCCCAAAGGACACCAATGCCTAAATAAAAAGATTGTGCCAAATATGAACAGTTGTTTCTTTCTACAGCTGCATGAAAAATATGGCCCCGTTTTCACCGTCTATTTGGGAGCGCGTCCAGTTGTGGTCTTATGTGGACACCAAGCAGTGAAGGAAGCCCTGATAGACAGGGCAGAAGACTTCAGTGGACGGGTAACCAACGCTACTCTGGAACCGACCTTCCAAGGATATGGTGCGGCATCCCCTTTGGCTTTGCAGTCACGACTCCGACCCTTTTCGACCCTTGCTCTATACCAATGATTCCTAAACTTTGCTTCTCCAAGTGTTTGGGACTTCGGTTCCCGGAAGCCCTAAAAAGCTTGGCTAGCAGCCAGGAGTCCTGGGAGCTGTAGTCCAAAACATCTAGAGGTTGAAAGTTTGGGAATCATTGCTCTATACCCTTCCATTTCTTTTTGCTTTCCTGCAGGGGTGGTCTTTGCCAACGGAGTGTGCTGGAAGCAAATGCGCCGGTTCTCCCTCACCGTTTTGAGAAATTTTGGAATGGGGAAGAAAACCATTCAAGACCGAATCGAAGAGGAGGCCCAGTTCCTGCTGGCAGAATTTCGGAAGACTAAGGGTAAGGAAGGTGCCAGAGATGGGTTTGAAGTCCACCTGCTCAGTGAAAGCACTGCAATCGCCACAGCTCCCATCACCTGCAGACTTTTAGTGGGCATGGAGTGCAGTGCAGTGGGGTGCGGAGGGTGCGCACTGCACCAGGTGACACTGCACTGGGTGACACCAACCCTAGTGACACCAGTGGTGCAGTAGGGTCCTATTCTTAGCATTATCAGAACTACCTTCACTGGACTGATTCTTCATTCATTCTCTTTGCTCTTGTGCTTCAGAGAAGCCCATTGACCCCACCTACTACTTCAGCCAGGCTGTCTCCAACATCATTTGCTCCATTGTTTTTGGGGATCGCTTTGACTACGAGGACAAGGACTTCCAGAACCTCATGCACATGATGAACAACAGCTTCCGGGAAATGAGCACGGGCTGGGCTCAGGTACCCCAACGCTACTCCCTTTGCAGCAGTTCTAACCTTAAAAATACTTTAAAATCCATTGGTCTTCATCTCTTCTTTGGTGTCCTTTCCTTCTCACCCAACCAGGTGTTCATCTCTGCTCACCCATCCTTTCTTCTTCCTCATCCCCTCTATTTTCCCCCTTGACTTGTTTTCACTACCAAGGTTCTGACCCACATGAAGCTGCCCAGAATCCCTCTGGGGAAATAAATAAGTCAGGTTTGAGTTCAGCTTCTGCTTCCCTGGTTAAGGAAGTCTCCCACCTAGTGACTGAAGAAGATACTGCAGGCAACGGGTATATTTAAAATAATTATTATTTAAAATTATTTCTTTAAAATGCAGTTTCTTGATATACATTAGGGATGTGTTGGTGCATCTTTGGTCCACCCTACTCAGAACAAAACTGATATCCCTTTGGTACCAGCTTCAGAAATCCTTCCAAAGCAAACTAAGGAATTGCTGCTGATGCCAAAGAGGACTGTGGCAGATAACCTGCTAGGTATGGTTTCTCTCCTTGTGCAGTTCTACGACACGTATGCCAGCTTCCTGAAGTACTTCCCAGGGCCCCACACCAAAGTCTATGACCTCCTGGAAGAAATGAGGCTCTTCATTGCCAAGAGAGTGAAGAAAAACCAAGAGACTTTTGACCCCAGCCTCCCCCGGGACTTCATTGATTGTTTTCTCATTCAGATGGAAAAGGTACAATGTCGGTGCATGAAGGTGGTGGAGGTCAGCAACAAATGGAGCCCAAATGTTTTGGAAATTGAATCTCCTTCTCCTGACCAATGGCTGTGCTGACTGGCGGTGCAACTACACTGTAGAAATAATGCAATTTGACACCACTTTAAGTGCTGTAGCTCCTACCTTGGAATTCTGGGATTTATAGTTTTACAAGGTCTTTAATCTTTTCTCTCAAACTTGCTGTTGCCTCACAGAACTACAAATCCCTGTAGGATGGAGCCATGTCAGCTAAAAGTGATATCGAACTGTGTTGTTTTTACAGTGTAGTTGCATCCTGGGCTATGGAGAAGAGCCTGTCGTTCAAACACACCTGCCCCCCAGATCAAGGCCCATACTTGGGCAAGTCACACTCTTTCAGCCTAAATCCCCTCTGAATAAATCTTGCTAAGAAAATCCTGCAATAGGTTCACCTTAGGGTCACCATACTTTGGAAACCACTTGAAGGCACACAACAAGAGTAACTTGCTTCCGGTCAGATCTATTAGTGAATGCAGAATAGAATAGAATAGAATAGAAAGAACTGGGAAGGAGGAAGCTTACTAAATAAATACACAGAGGCCCTGGAGAGTCTTGTTGTAGCAACAAATCAACGAAGCTTTCCAAATTGTAGCAAGCAGATGCTCTACCGAAGGGTCTTGAAACCATGCCCTACTAGGAGCGACTTACGGAGCTGGGTATGTTTAGCCTGGAGAAGAGACGGTTAAGGGGTGGTATGATAGCTCTCCAATTTTGGTGGGTTCTGGCAAAGAAGAAAGGGGCTGTGTACCAAGCTCCAGCTCCAGCTCCAGTCATAGAATCACAACGGTCATCCAGTCCAACCCCTTGCCATGCTGGAACTCCCAATAAAAGCTTCCCCGACAGATGGCCATCCAGCCTCTGTTTAAAGACCTCCAAGGAAGGAGACTCCACCACTCTCCGAATGTACATTCCCATTCAGAATTCACATTCCCATCCAACCGGACAGTGGTCCTTCTTGGAATTTACTCATGACGTCTTGTTCTTTTATGCTTTCAGGAAAAAGACAACCCCTTGAGTGAATTTAATGTCAAGAACTTGGAGCTCACCACCCTTAACCTGTTCTTTGCTGGGACAGAGACAGTCAGCTCCACCTTGAGATATGGCTTTCTGTTTCTGGTGAAATATCCTGACGTGCAAGGTATTATTATTATTATTATTATTATTATTATTATTATTATTATTATCTCACCATTATTCTCCCAATAATGAAAATCAAGGCATATTTTAAAATATACTTACACATATTTGGAAACAATAGGAATTAAAAACTATACAAAAATCCCAAATATAAATGTAAAATTATTTAACCATGTTTAACGTTTAAAGAAAAACCCTTTAAAATTCCTTAAAAGAGTATATACAAACCTTAAAAACAGCATTAAAAGCACATTTTAGGATCTAAAAGTGTGGTGGCTAAAAATGTTTAAACTTGCAGGCAGAAGGAAAGCAAGGATGAGGCCATCTTGGTCTTTCTGGGCAAGGACTTCCAAAGTCTGGGAAAGACCATTGAGGAGGCCTTCTCCCTTTTCCCCATCAAGCAAGACTGAGAAAATGGTAGAACAGGGAGAAAGATCTTAGAAGGGCTCATAGAGGGAGTTATGGTCCTTCGAATAACCTGGATCCAAGCCATATAGGTTATGGAGTGGTGGGTATGGAGAAACTAATCTAGTTTCCTTCTCCAACTCTGGCAGATCTTTAAGAAACCAGCATCTAAGCATAGTTTAGTTTCTGTGTAAGATTTCACCCTACTTTCCACTTCTCCATACATGTTCTCATAAATGTTTCATGACCAGTGGCATGTCATTTGCTAGGCCATTATAGAAATAACTTGGAAAGTTCAAAAATTATCAAAGAGGCATGAAGGAAAACTAGTTAATTGTCCCCTCGCCAACTGGGGAAACCACAATCTGACCATGCAGGTTGTTACCCTTTAGCTATGCTGGAAGTAGACTCTCAGCTCCCTTTGAGAACTGGAAATCCAAGGGATTAATTATATGAATACATTTGACAGCCAAAGCGCATGAGGAAATTGACCGAGTGATTGGCCATAACCGTGTCCCGAACATTGAAGACCGGAGCCAAATGCCGTATATGGATGCCGTCATCCATGAAGTGCAGAGAGTCAGTGATCTCATCCCCATGGATCTGGCCCACATGGTTATCCGTGACACTGAATTCAGAGGATACCTCATTCCTAAGGTACAGTAATGCGGTAAGCAGGAAAGATAGGGGAGACCACCTAAGCATGTGTTGCCATGAAACTGTGAGCAGTGGTCATCATACCTTCACTGTTTCACAGAAGAAGACTGGGATACCTGTAGCCCAAGCAACATTGAAGCATGGCCAGGATGGCAAAATGTGTTAATGAGGAAGAGCATACAAGCTAGGAGAGGATGCCGCAGTCTGCTTTTGCCAGAGCCTACTGGGAAGTGCCAGATTCCATCCACTTCTTTCCTCTCCTCCCTGCTGAGCTAACCAAGTGCAACTGCTTTTGCATTTTGAACTCAAGATTGCAACAAACTGAGGACAAAAGGGGAAATGGGTGGAGGAGATAGAAACTAGAGCATTTTGAAAGCTACTGAAAAAAGTGGGATGACAGAGAATTAATCAGGATTGCCCCTAACAAATGAAAACATTTGGAAAGCAACTATTTATGGGATTTGGGTCAGGTCACCCAGAGGCATATCTGCTAATATTGGCTGGCATCCTGGGAATGAGTTAGGATGGTAGAAGCCCAGTCTGTGCCATGCACTTTTTGTTCATTGCAAAGATGGACATTCAGTGGCACAGAGACAAAAACCCCTTAAGGGGTGCACCTTTTCTGTGCTCCTGCTCCCCCTTTCTCCATGTTCGGGGAGAATAAGGGGAAGCAGCAGTGGCGCATTCAAGTATTAGCTGGGTGAACCCTAGGTCCTTTTTTCTGAGACATGCAGTTCTCAAAACTCTGTTCCACTTGAAAAGCACTTGCAAATTGCTAGAGGTTAAATCCATGGGCCCTAGGCAAGTCATAAGGGCTCATTTCCACTACGAAATAAATCGCATCACGGAGCAAATTATATGACCCTCATCCCCATTTGAAACCGGTTCTGAAGCTGATGTGATCGATTGCAACTGTGATGATGCGAGGCAAATGAAAAAAAGCTGCATTAGAAGAACCCCTTCAACTGGTAAATTTTAAGAGAAAGACTGCACCCATGACATATTATGGAATCATGGGCCTTAGTGAAGTTAGCCTTGTCCTGGTCAGAATGGCCTTAGCCTTGAATCCAAGAAGAAATAAGTGAAGTGTAAAATCAAATGCAGGTAGTCCAAAATGTTCTGCCATCTTCTTGTGGACATCTAAATGAGACTCATGAGCCACTAGGAGTTGCCAAGATCACAGTTTTGGATCCTGCTGTCCCTGAACCTTTGCCATTCTAACCCTAACCCTCTTTCTGTAAGACAGTTAGCCTATTTGCTAATCTTGAACATGAGAACAAGTCAATGATGTGCAGAGCCAAGCTCAGATAAACCCAATTGTTCCACCATCTTTACACAGAACAATGAAATGGAGTCCATGGGCCACGGGAGAGTAGTGAGAGATGCTCTGTTCTGGAACTGACTGATGCATTCCCTGAATCTTTTCCATTCGGAGCTCATAATTCTTTCTCTTTTTCTTTCCCAGGGGACAGAGATCTACCCCATTCTCAGCACAGTCTTGAATGATCCTACAATGTTTAAGACTCCCGATGCTTTCAACCCAGAGAACTTCCTGGATGAGAATGGACGCTTCAAGAAGAACGATGCCTTTGTGCCATTCTCCTTAGGTAGAACTCTCTTAAACACAGAAATGAGGTGATGGGTTGCGTTCTTGTTTGTTGGTTTGATTTCACATGCTTGCTTTTGGAATTGGTGACTGTGGGTCTCCTTATCCTCCAACAGCAAACAACCCATGTGTAAACATTGGGACTCCTTCTCATGTACTCCGCGGAATGCCTTTCATGGTTTTACAGCATTAATTGCCCATTTCTTCAGCCTCCTTTGGTAATCTCTACTACTCCATTTGAAACACGTCACCAGATTCTTATTGGTGATCGCCTCACTTAGATCAGGTCTCTGAATGGTGCTGTTCAAGAGAAACTGTACCGATTACTTATAGGAACCACAGGTTGCTGCCACAATGCAGCATTAATGCTATTTGACACCATTTTAACTGCCATGGCTCCATCCTATGTGGCACCAGAGCTCTGGTGTTTGCAGGGGAAAGGCCACAAAAATCCAGAGATGCTATGAAGAGAAGAAGGGGATTTGAAGATGGGTGGAGGAATGGCTCCTCTGGTTGAACATAAGAAGACAGCTGATCAGAAACCTGTCCTTGCCTCCTGACATTGATCCTATTTTTCTTTCAGGAAAACGGGTCTGTCTGGGGGAAGCCTTGGCCCGCATGGAGCTTTTCCTCTTCTTCACCACTATCCTGCAGAGTTTTCGGCTGAAGCCCCTTCTTGCACCTGAGGACCTTGACACAACCCCCCAAGAGAGTGGCTTTGCCAACATCCCACCCTTTTACCAGATCTCCATGATCCCACGCTGACTCTTCTGAGGTCCCTTTCTCCTCAACCTTGGCCATCTTACATAAACTGCATTCCCAAACTCCACAGGGAGAAGGCTGGGCTCTTTGTTCTTGGGATCTCAAACAAATGGCTCTCATCTTTCATCCCCAGATCAAGGCTTATTGTACTGGGTGCTATTGGAACCCCAGCTGGGTAACAGGGCTGCTCTTGACCCTTTCTAGCATTTCCTATCTTCTGGAGAATCTCAAAAGTGTGATGATCCTTGCATTTTATGGCTATATATATATATAGGTGTTTATAAAGTGTTGAGGTTGCCTTGAAACAGGGACGTAGCCAAGGGGGGGCATTCTTGGGGTCCAGACCCCCCCTTCCATTAGAAAAATGAATGGTGTGTGCCGCTGCGCCTCCGCACCCAAGCCCCATTATAATGGTGGCACTTAGTCTGGACCCCCCCCCTTCCTAAAATCCTAGCTATGTCCCTGCTTGAAATGATCTAACCTAGCTGGAATTCACGAAGACAGTTAGGGTGCATCACCACATTAGTTCCATAGCGATGTGGTATCTTCCCGATCAACTCTATCCCCATTTGCAAGGCAGCAGCTGACTGACCCATTCTCTCCCATGAACAATTTCCAGTGTGACCGCCAGAAGCAGGGTTCCTGTTGGTTGTGAGATTGCTTGTGTGAAGGAGGTGGATGGGAACATCAGTCCGCTGGTTCGACTCCTGTTGCCCAATATATAGGGACCAGGGGTCTTCCAAACATGTCAGGATTGTAACTATGGACCAGTCATGAACGCATAACTCCAAGTTACGTGTTGTAACGGTGTTGGCGAATTCTGGCCAACATATTTACCTTTTACTTTGAATTTTGGCTTAATCATAAACCAGCCGGCTCATTTGATCTGTGAATCTAGTACACAAACAGGCTTCCTTCCAGGCCTGTAGCATCAAAAAGTGATGGCTCATTGGGTTCTAGGTTGACCTAGCAATAAGTTACATATCCCATTACATATTCCAAGAGGGTGATTGTCATGGCACTGCAGACCCCCAACATCTCTCAGTTTCATCATGAAGAGTGATGGGGAAGACATGAACCGGATCTATTGGAGATGCGCAAGCAGTTTGCAAGGGTTCCCAAGAGTGGTATGATTTTCTCCTTCACTCCTTCACAAAATGTATATATGATAAGGCATATCCTTGTTTGGCAGGTGACTTATATTCACTCCATGTCTGGACGGCAGGATTTAGAGGCTGTGAAAAACACACATAACATAACCAGGTTGTTGTATAAGCCCCAGATACAGGAGAATGTTGTAAAACAACACACTCCCAGGGGACTGAAAACTGGAGGGGAAAAAGTTGTCTACCATGTATTATGATTTTAAGAACTACTGCCTTGTCATTCTTAATAAAGGTTGTTTTGAAGTCACAGGATGCTCTCATTGATAAAACATTCCAAGGCTGAATTACTAATGACTGATTCTGCAATTGAAGACGTTTGATCTCTTTTGGTAGAGCACTGTACCAGTCAAGAATTTCAAAATGGTATTGACACCTTAGAATAGGATTTGGATACTTACCATCGGGATCTGTATGTAGAGAGATCTTGTAGCACCTTTGAGACTAACTGAAAGAAAAAAGTTGGCAGCATGAACTTTTGTAGAGTTAAGTCTACTTCCTCCTGAGGAAGTGGACATAAGTCTATTGAAAGCTCATGCTGCCAACTTCTTTCTTTCAGTTAGTCTCAAAGGTGCTACAAGATCTCTCTACATATAGATCTCTCTACCTACTGCTTCTACAGACTAATACGAATGCACAGAGGTTCTGAATTTGCACAAATCTGACAATATCTTTGAATTCTACCATAGGGATCTATGTTAAGAGTCCGCAGCATCCTACTTTCTATTTCTATGTATGGTTGTGAAAGCTAGGCAGTAAAGATAGTTGATAAGAGGGGAAAATCAACCCATTTGGTGCTGGAGAAGAGTTCTGAGAAGACCATGGGCTGCAAAGTTTCCCCTTTAGACACCACCAGCTCATCCAGACAGCCTTAGATGGGGATTCATTTTGCTTTCTGGCAGTGTTTAGCGAAACTCCGTTGTTTGCTTGTCTCCCCACCTGCTGACATTGACCTAGATAAAGATACTGTTTAACCTGCTTAGCATCTCAAATTCAAAATGAAAGGCAGTCGCATGCGAGTGAAAGTGCCACATGTAGTTTGTCTAGTCTGCGTTCACAGCAGGTCACAGCAGATTGTCACACACTCTTCCATTTTCAAGGCCAATGGTCCTTTCCAAAATGTTCTCCCAATGGTTCTGTTCTTTTCAGCTTCCAGGAAAAGGATGACCCACCCAGCAAATTTAACATCCAAAACATAGAGCTCAGCGTTCTTATTCTATTCTTTGCTGAAACGGAGACAGTTAAACCCACCCTGAGATTTGGGTTCTGATACAATATCCAGAAGTTCAAAGTACTGGAAGGTGGAACTGGGGAAACCCATCCTATGTCCCCTCTTTGTCCTTTTGCAACTGGTATTCAGAGGTACACTGCTTCTGAATATGGGCATTTTGTGGGCCTAATCTGCACTGCAGAAATAATGCTGTTTGACACCACTTTAACTGCCACTGCTCAATGCTATGGAATCATGGGATTTGTACTTTGTTGCAACACCAGAGCCCTCTGACATAGAAGGCTAAATATCTCACAAAACTACAAATCCAGGATTCCATAGCATTGAGCCATAGCACTTAAAGCAGTGTCAAACTGCATTGTTTCTGCAGTGCAGATCAGGCCGTTGTGTTTGAGTAGAAAACTCAGCTCTTTTTGTGGGTTAGCAACCAAAGGAACTATTTCTTTGAATCTATTTAGCAGCAAAAATACCCAAGGAAATTAACTGGAGTCATGTCCCAAACATTCATGGCCAGAGCCATGCTGTCTTCCTTGTAGTGCATAGTGTCCATGACCTGATTCCCATGGATCTGCCCTACATTATGACACTGAATTCAGAGACTGCAAGATTTCCAAAGTAGAGGAGGTGACAGTAGCATAAAATGGGGAAGGCACAGTCATGTGTTATCTAGACTTGAAGGACAGTATCTGCCATTCAGTTATCATTTAACAAAGCTGTATTTCTTCAGAGAGGCCAGGAGCTGCCAGTTATATAAGTTGAGCTTCCCTTGTCCAGAATTCTGAAATCCAAAGCACTTCTGGTCCCAAGCATTTCAGATAAGGAGGACTCAACCTGTGTAGAAGTAGAGAGGAAAAAAATTAACATCCTTTAGGAGGATAGTTTTGTCAATGATTGGCTGTTAGACAAGGAAGCCAATATTGTGCAGTGGTTCAAGTATTAGACTAGAGTGGCCAATGCACCAATGACATATCCCTTTTGTTTAATGGCCAAGGCTCTCTCTGAATCCTATGATGCACCCATGAATCAGATATCTAGAGGTGTGTTAGGGCAAAATGTCAATAGAACAAGAGAGGAAGTTAGTTTGTGGTTGACCATTTGGGCAAAAGTGGCCTCCAGTTGCTTCCCGCTTTGAGAATCCCCCTTCCAAACTGCTGAAGATCTCAGCAGACCTTTAGGTTGCTTTGACATATCAAAGCACTGACCTAACTAGTATTTTAGCACTATTTTTCTTCATCACCATAATCAAAACCAGGCATTATTTTGTCAAATTTACAGGCTTTGGACCAGGCAGCTAAGAAGGATCCCTTTAACCGGCAAGTTTGAATGTAAAAACAAATAGATTGCACCAACCTCACATGGTGAAATCTAGGGCTGTAGGACAGTTAGCCTGTTTGCTAATTTGTTCCTATTAAAAATTGCATCACTCTTAAATGTCAGAACATTAAAGGAGCGCAGAGCCAAGCTCAGATAAACCCAGCTCTTCTTCCACTGCCTTTACATGGAATACCTACCTGCAGCTCATGGACCACCAAGGTCCATGGACCGGATGATGTTGTCCCTGAATCTTTGCAATTCTGAACTCAAAACCATTGCTATTTTTGCTTTCCCAGGGGACTGAAATTTACCCTGTTCTCAGTGCTATCCTACATGACTCCACAAAGTTAAAAAACCCCAGTATGTCCAACACAGAGAAATTCCGGGATGAGAATGGATACTTCAAGAAGAATGATGCCCTTTGTGCCTTTCTCCTCGGGTGGCTGTTGTTGTGCGCCTTCTGATGTACGGCAACACTAAAGCAAACCTATCACAGATTTTTCTGTGGCTAAGGGGGAGTAACCCAGTGGTTCTCCAGGGCCAAGTGGGGACTTGAACCCTGATCTCCAGAGTCATAGTCCAATGCCCAAATCTCTACACTCCCAAAGGCTTCATTCGTCTTCTGCAATCTTCTCAAAATGGGAAAAGGAAGGGACTTGACATTACTCCCTGTAACCTTTTTGAAAGGTAGTGCAGAGGAGAGCTGAGCTATTTGAGCATATTGCATGGAAGGATGACCCACAAGCCGCAATGCGGTTGCTCATCCTTGGGCTTGTGGATGGTGAACAAGGCAAACATGTACATGCATCAATCCAAGCTGAGCACATGTTAGGTTGCTAACAGGATTCCAGCCACCCTATTTGTTAATATAGGGCCTGTACAGATAGGCCAAAATAAAACTGTTTCGGGTCACTTTGGAGGTAAGCTGTTTAAATGACACACACATCTTAAGAGGCCAGAAGCTGTGCCAAAGCTGCGCTCTAGTTCTTAGGAGTGGAGCATGGCTTTGGTGCGGCTTCTGGCCTCTTAGGACACATGCAGCATTTAAACAGCATACCTCCAAAGTGACCCGAAGCAGCTTTATTTTGGCCTGTCTGTACGGGCTCTTAGTTAAATGTCTGGTCCTTATTTTATTTAGAATCATTTTATTTGAAAGCATTACCCAACTCTTTATGCAGCATTTAGTGCTATTTGCATTTCTTCTTACGTACTTTTTAAAAATGGTCTCAGTTTGCAAACAAGCTCTTAATTCAAGGACTTGAAAAAGCTAATAGTCCTTTGAAGAAACAAAGAAATGGGAACCCATATACCCTCTGCCCCGAATATTGATAATACTGATTAACCAGGAATGAGATAAAGTTCTGGTCCTCCTAAATTTGACTCTGAGCTGTGGACCAAAGTAATATGTTTGTTTTGAGGAATTATATAACACAGAAGGCGGTACAAAGCTGGCACCTGATAAAATGCATAGATCCAGAACAAGGAGGGGCAGATAGCCACTTTCTGTCAAGGGAGGAGAACAGGCAGCAAACCGAACCATGGAGTTGTCTGGTGCCTTCACCCTCTTCCTTGTCCTTTACCTATCCATCCTTCTTATCTTCACAGCCCTAAGGGATCTATCGCGAAAGAAAACGCTCCCCCCCCGGCCCCATCCCTTTGCCTTTCATTGGAAATTTCATGCAGCTCAGGTCCACCGAACTTTTAAAATCTCTTCTCAAGGTGAGTGGTTGTCCCATGGAACTGCCATATGATCGGATGTAATGAAAATCCCGGTAAATGGCTGGGATTTAGAGAGGCATGTGTCTCTGTTCTGTCTCCGTTCCTATTCTCATCTTTTCCTTTGGGATTCCTGCTAATTAAGATGAAATCTATGGGAGGACATGCCTAGGTAACATGTGTGCATGTAACTGAGCAATGTACAGCAATGTTTTCTTTATAATGGGATGGAAAGACCTCTTCACTAGACCTCTGTGCACCATCCAACCTTCCCAGTAATGAAAATCTCAGGAAATGGCTGAGAATTAGAGGCATGTCTCTCTATTCTATCTCCATCTCTAGTCTTGCCTTTTCGTCTGGAGTTCCCGCAAATTAAGATGAAATCTATGGTAGGATTGTTCGAGGTAACATGTGTGCATGCAACTGGGTTATGTAAGACAATGGGATAGAAGGAGATCTTCACTAGGCCTCTATGCCAGCAACTGTTCAGCCCCAAGGGACCATTGCTGCTGCCCTTTACTAAGGACTTTATCACACGTGGCACAGCTAGAAGAGATAGCCTTCTTCTACTTGTAACACTGCTGTGCTCCTACTATTACTTTGCTCCTCTTTCTTATCACTGTATTCCCATTTAGAAGGGAAAGACACAATACCTATACAATGTCTTTTGATGGTTGGTACCAAGAGCTCTCCATCTGGAAGCATCCTGTACATTTCTTTGTAAATACCTTGAAGGCACCAGATCCCATCTAAGCTCAGAAGCTAAGAAAGGTCAGGCATGGTTTGTATTCAGAAGGGAGACTGCCAAAGAATGGCAGGTATTTAAGCTCTGATTGAGTATTCTTGCATGGTCTGGGAATGGATTGGATGTCCCTTGTGGTCTCTTCCAACTCTTTCATTCAATGATTTCAGAGGGAGGCAATGGCAAACTACTTCTCCATATTCTTTGCCTAAGAAAACCCTATGGGATTCATAGTCAATAGCTGACTTCAAGGTACATAATTTTTGCTCATGGAAGCAGATCAGCCAATAGTAGCAGAAGCAGTAGTGCATGGATAGGAATCATGGATTTCTCTAGCTTACAACTCCCAGAAGCCCTAACAAAGAAACCAATGATGAAATGCTGGGAGCTGCAGTCCAGCGACGGTCCAGAAGGCTGCATGATTCCTGCCCCTTCAGTGAAGGAAGAACTATTTGGCTGGCATCCTGTTGAGAACTGATGTGGGGTAATGCTATATCAAGATATGTAGCACACTATGAGATATTTTGCCAGTTTATGGTGTAACGGCACCATTAGAAACAGTAGAGAAATGACAATTTGGCTTAGCTTCCATTGAGCGCTGATGTGGTATAATGCCATATTGACATTACCTTGTGGGCTTGTGAGTAGAGTGAGAAGTCCACACTACAGGGAGAAGATCTGTCTGTATCTCTTCCCAGTGGAGCAGAATTATTTCTTTAATCTTGCAGGGGAAATCAGAAGACCATGCCGATAAAGCAAGCATCCCACTTTATTAAAAGGAAGCCTTTTCTGTCTCACACTTTGGCTGCATCTAAATCGCAGAATTAATGCAGTTTGTCACCGCTTTCAGTGCCATGGCTCAGTACTTTAGAATGCTGGGATTTGCAGTTTTGTGAGATATTTAGCTTTCTCTGTCAGGGAGCTCTGGTGCTGCAACAAACTACAAATCCCAGGAGTCTAGAGAATGGAGCCATAATCATTAAAGCAGTGACAAACTGCATTAATTCTGCAGTGGGGCAATGGTGTTTGATAAGAATCTGAACAGAATAGGTCCCCTGAGCTCTCAGCTCATAATTTGAAGACAGATTGCTAAAAATCACTCATACAGTGCAAATGTGCTGACATAACTTTCCACCAGCTTCCTATCAGATTTTAAATTTGTTTTTCCAGACTTTTGTTTTTTAGTGTAAACAAATCAAACCATGTCCCTTGCTATCAAGGAACCTTCGGACACTTATGTGTCAAGGTGGAATCAGATAAGCTGGGTGTAACCTTCGATGAATCAGTTTGTTTGTGTCTTGAGCAAATACCCTGGAAATTGCGGGACATGATTCTAAAAGGATGCCCTGCAGAATTAATGCAGCTTGACGCCACTTTAACTGCCATGGCTCAGTGCTATGGGATTGTGTGATTTTGTGAGATATGTAGCCTTCTCTGCTGGAGAGCTTTGGTGCCACAACCAACTACAAATGACACAGTTCCATAGGACGGACCCATGACAGTTAAAGAGAACTGTGTTAATTCTGAAGTGTGGTAGTGCCCCAGGTTGGCCCAAGTGAAGCCATAACCCAAGTGAAGCCCCTTCCATTTCAGATTATTGGGCAAGTTAAGAAAACAGCTGCACAAGCAGGTCTCAGAGACCCCCCTTTACACAAGACCCCCCTTTACACAGTCAATTGTGTAACTGGCTGGTTTAACAAACAAATAGGATTCCAGCTGGGGTGAACTTTATAGAGGTGCGGTAAGAAATACTCTGATATCAAGTCCTTTCTACAGTTATTTGGGGTTCTTTCTTCTTGAGGGATGAAATGTAGATGGTGTGTGTGTGTGTTTGTGTGTGCGTGTTTGGCAGATGGCTTTTGCTGAGAAGAACAGTAGAAAAGCAGCTAAGCACCCTTCCCCATGAATGAGCTGCTCTACTGAACAAACCCTAAGCTCATCCATTGAACTAAAAAAGGCTATTCTCTTGCAAAGCTGCGTGAAAAATACGGCCCTGTGTTCACCGTCTATTTTGGAACGCGTCCGGTTGTGGTCTTGTGTGGACATCAGGCTGTGAAGGAAGCCCTGGTAGACAAGGCAGATGAATTCAGCGGAAGGATAGCCAACGCTACTGTGGATGACACCTTCCAAGGATACGGTGAGATGCCCCAACTGGTTTTGCAGTAATGGTCCCTACCTTTTCTGCTCTTTCCTGCTTGCCGTTCCATTTCTTTCCTCTTTCCTCCAGGGGTGACTTTTGCCAATGGGAATCACTGGAAACAAATGCGTCGCTTCTCCCTTACTATCCTGAGGAATTTTGGAATGGGGAAAAAACCCATCGAAGAGCGAATCAAAGAGGAATCCCAGTTCCTGCTGGAAGAAATTAGGAAGACAAATGGTGAGTAGGGATACAACAAGGAACGCTCAGACATTTTCTCATTCTGATAGCAAATGATGTTTTGTCAAGAAAGCCCATTTTAAAAAAGCAATCCCTCTTAGATCCCCCACCAAAAAAATCCTGGATTGAAAACACTCCCTCTTCATTTTTCACCTTCAGCGCTTGGAGAACATGCAATGTTTCCTTGGGTTTTGTTTGCAGATTCTCTTCTTAATAGAGAAGGAACTTTGGGGATTCATGTTTACAGACATTAATGAGTGAACAGGACTTCCAAATCCAGAGCTCTAGCACAAGTAGGGGGGGAAATGTGGGGATTCATGTTTATGGACATTAATGAGTGAACATGAGCTCCAAATCCTACTTCTTAAGCCAGGCAGTGCCCTTCAACTGTGGCACTGTGCAACTTAAGAAGTAGGTTTTTTAATGGGTAGCAGCAGAAGTAGCTACAACAATGTGCTCCATCCTTGTAGCTTTGTCTGATGATGCAGGATATCTGCCATTATCTTTTATTTGTTAGGTATCGATTTTGTCCACAATATATTTATGCTGTCCATTTTGATTGTGTTCCTTGTCCTCCCTCATGGTTGATAAAGGCCAGTCACACAATGGAAGGTACTTTCTATCTAGGTCATGCTTCCCAAGCTGGTGCCATCCCTCCAGATGGGTAAAGACAACAAGTCAAATGACTTTCCAAATATCGGAAGGGTACCAGGTAGCGGGAAGCAGTTCCAAGCATCAGTTTGACAACTCCTCATCTTTTCTCTCTCCCTTTGTCCTTTAGGGAAGCCCTTCAACCCCACTTACTACCTCAACCGTGCCGTCGCCAATGTTATCAGCTCCATCCTTTTTGGGGACCGCTTTGACTACAAAAATGAGTTGTTTCAGTTCCTCACAGTAGCATCGAATGAAATCTTCCGAAGAATGAGCACTGGTTCTGGACAGGTACTTTCTTCCTAGAAAAAAAAAGAAGGAAGAGAAAAGAAGGGTGTTCAGTGCACCTCAAAGAAGGAACTTATACTTGAGGGATGTTTTCCCCCCCATGCCCATATGGACACAATTACACAAGAGCAGAAATACCCAACTCTAACCGCTAGTTTCTCTCCTTGCACAGAGGTTCGACGTCTATTACAGCTTCCTGAAGTATTTCCCAGGACCCCAAACCAAGATCAATGAGCTCCTGAGACAGGTTAGAGCCGCCATTTCCCAAAAGGTGAAGAGCAACCAGGAGACCCTTGACCTCAACTGCCCACGGGACTTTATTGACTGTTTCCTCATCCAGATGGAAAAGGTACCTTGTTAGAGATTGGCGTGGGAGATGGGCCGGTTTAGGGATAGGCGACTTGAAATCACTCAATGTTTCAGAAAGACATTTTAGACTCTTGTCCAAATATTTCCTAATATTCTTTCCCTCCCTAATCATTTGTGTCTAAATGAATGAGGATAGCCAGATACTATTTAGATGCCTCCCGTTCTCCTGGCCACTAAATGGCTCTTGCTGGTGCAAGTTGAGTCTTGAAGGGGCATTGATCACTGTGCAAGGAAAGTAATGCATTCCTCCCTCCACAATGAAACATAAAAAGAATGCACTGCAGAATGAATGCAGCTTGACACCGCTTTAATTGCTGTGGCTCAGTGCTATGAGATTCTGGGATTTGTAGTTTTGTGAGACATTTAGCCTTCACTATCAGAGTGCTCTGGCGTCACAGCAAACTACAAAACCCCACGATTCCATAGCAGTGAACCATGGCAGTGTCAAGCTGCATTATTTCTGCAGTATAGATGCAGCCATGCCCAACCGTAATTTGGACATAGACATGAATATGTTCCTAGCAGAATGCCTGCCAAGGTTTTACCTATTATGAATCTCAAATGCAAACCAAAAGGAAAGGAAAGGCTCATCATCCGGTCTCAGGACAGAACACACTTTCCCATTCTTGCTGTTGACGGTCCTTCCCGCGATGCTCTCATGAAGTTTTGTTCATGTCTGCTTTCAGGAAAAAGACAACCCATCCAGCGAATTTACCATCAAAAACTTAGAGCTCAACGTCCTGCTTCTTCTCTTTGCTGGGACAGAGACAGTCAGCTCCACCTTGAGATTCGGGCTTCTATACATGATGAAATATCCCGAAATCCAAGGTATGGAGGGCTGGGGCAGAGGAAATTAATCCTGGGCTTTCATAGCTGTTGTTGTTGTTGTTGTTGTTGTTGTTGTGGCTGCTGCTGCTGTTTGTCCTTTTGCCACCTGTATCTAGAGATATAGTTCTTCTGTGAAAAACGTTTCCACATAGCCACTGAGGTTGCATCTGCACTGCAGAAATAATGCAGTTTGACACGGCTTTAACTGTCATAGCTCCATGTTATGGAATTCTGGGATTTGTACAGTAATTTTGTGAGATATTTAGCCTTCTGTGTCAGAGAGCTCTGGTGTCCCAATATACTACAAATCTCCATAGGTTAGAGACATGAGAGTTAAATCGGTGTCAAACTGCATTAATTCTACAGAACAGATGCAGCCTTAGTCGACATCTATTTGTTCGATTAAAAAGGGGATAAGTTTTTATTTGTTGGTGAAAGGAGAGCAGGAGGATGGCAAGCCTGGTCTCCCACAGCAGCAAATCCCATCAGTTGGGAGCAACCACCAAGAAGGCTCTCTCTTGTGTCCTCACCAAACATGCCTGCGATAGTGGTGGGACTGAGAGTAAGCCTACTCCTGAGGATCTTCTGGCATGTTTCTATGGGAAAGGTACACTTAGCTATGCTAAAATGAGAAACTCATTTCCCTTTGTAGGTCAGCAACCAAAGGGAACTAATGCTCTGAATAATTTTGATAGCAAAAGTGCATCAGGAAATTGACCAAGTGATCGGCCGGACCCGTCCCCCAAACATTGGCGACCGGACCCAATTGCCGTATGTGGATGCCGTTGTCCATGAAGTGCAGAGGTTCAGTGACCTCCTCCCCTTGAATCTGATCCACATGGTTACCCGGGACACTGAGTTCAGAGGCTACAAGATTCCAAAGGTACAAGTATTGGGGGGACCAAGTAAAATGGGGAGACATGGCAATGTGTTCATGCTAAACTCTGAGACACAGTTGTGCAATGTTGTTTTTTTTTTTATTTTATTTATTTATTTATTTATTTTTTGCTTAAGTTACCCAGATGTGTCATTTGCAGGGATATCAGTAGTGGAGGGCAGATGATCACATCTTCCCAAACTGGTGCCCCTGCCCCCAGTTTTTGCAGTTCTCACCCCAACCCTCTTTTCTTTTCCAGGGGACAGAAGTCTACCCCCTCCTCAGCAGTGTCCTCTTTGACCCCACCATGTTTAAAAACCCCTACACTTTCAACCCAGAGCATTTCCTGGATGAGAACGGACGTTTCAAGAAGAACGATGCTTTTCTGCCATTCTCCTCAGGTAGGGACCCCCCCAAGCACAGTTCTGCAGCTGAACTCCCAGGCAGAGAAATCTAGTGCCTCCCTAAATGACAAATGTCAGGATTCCATACAATGTTGCCGAGATAGTTAATGTAGAATCATAGTGATATAAAGGTACAGTGTGAAAGGACTCCAAGAATCTTGGGATCATAGAATCATAGAGTTGGAAGAGACCGCAAGGGCCCTGATCCAGTCCAACCCCATCCTGCCATGCAGGAACTCACAATCAAGCATCCCTGACTGATGGCCATCCAGCCTCTGTTTAAAGACTTCCAAGGAGGGAGACTCCACTGCACTCCAATGAAGGAGTGTGTTCCTCTGTCGAACAGCCCTTACTCTCAGGAAATTCCTCCTAATGTTGAGCTGGAATTGCTTTTCCTGTAGTTTGTATCCCTTGTTCCCAGTCCTACTCTCTGGAGCAGCAGAAAACAAGCTTGCTCCCTCCTCAATATGACACCTCTTCAAACACTTAAACAGGGCTATCATATCATATCACCTCTTAACCATCTCTTCTCCAGGCTAAACATCCCCAGCTCCCTAAGTCTTTCCTCATAAGGGATGGTTTCCAGACCCTTCACTTACTAGAAAGCTGGTTAAGCCCTACTGATTATTCTCCAATTGCTCTTACAGGGAAGCGGGTCTGTCTGGGCGAGACTTTGGCCCGCATGGAGCTTTTCATCTTCTTTGCCACCATCATGCAGAAATTCCAGTTGAAGCCCCTTGTGGCTCCCAAGGACATTGACCTGACTCCTCACGAGGTTGGATTTGGGGCCATCCCACCCTACTACCAGCTCTCCATGATCCAACGCTGACCTGGGAGGCCCGGCCATAAGCGCTCTTGGACTAGCTTTATGCTTGAGCTCCATAGGATTGAAAGCTTTGCTCTCCGTCTCTTTCCTGACTCTTGCGCAGAGAATTTTAAAGATGGCTTCCATATTCAGATTTCACCTCCAGATTATAGCTTCTTGAAGTGACCCGCAGTTGTAATCCCAGGTGTGGAGCAGAGGGACTTTTGACTTGTTACATCTTGACCTGTCTCAGAATTCTGATGCCTCTTGAATTGTCTCTTTCTTTCTGTGTGTATGTGTGTGTGTGTGTGATTGTACACTCATGTGTGAATGTCTGTCTGTCTGTCTATGTGTGTGTGTGTGTATATATATATATATATATATATATATGTATGTATATGTATATATTTGTCTTATATATTTAGGTGGCTTTAAGCTTTGAGTTGCCTCAGAATAATAAAATTTACAATAATACATTTAATGTGTGCTTTGGGGTTCAGGTTTTTATAAATCACCAAGCTTCTTTGTCTCACTGAGTCATCTCTTACCTTGTCTAGAGAGTTACATTTTAAATAAGAAAGCCTGCTGATGGGCTTGCCATTCAACTGGTCCCTGGCTTGGTAGACCTATTGTGACAAGGTCTATCATGCATATGTTGGGCTTAAGGCCATGAAGGTTCATGCTGCCAATCTCTTTCTTTTAGTGGTCTCAGGGTGCTACAAGATTCCTTTCCATACTATTGGGCATGCTTTGATTGTGATTTCCTGCATGGCGAGGGGTTGGACTTGATGGCCCTTGTGGTCTCTTCCAACTCCATGATTCTATGATTCTATCTGGAACACATAAAGGTCAGTAGCAACTGAAGCATACATAGCCATAATGCATTTCCCCCTAGAAGACTAGATCAAGAAACAGTGTGCCTCCAACCCTTCCTGATTTCTCTTACTGCAATGATGCCCAGAGATATGAACTTGGTTTCCTTAGGGATGCACAGACAGTTGCCAAGGGTATTGTGAATAGCCCCTCATTCTTCACTTACACTCAGCACATTTGTTGCCAAAAGCAGAGGATGCTTATGCACTCTCCAGTGTTACAGATGCAATACTCACATCTGACTCAGTTCTATGCCAGATTGCAAAGTGCCTTCCTTTTTGTCATTTTTCTATTCATTGGCACCATGCCACTGGTGCATAGGGTACTAAATCGGGGCTGGGAAGTATGTTCTCCACTCTGTCTGGTATTCACTATCACAGCTACAGGTGCATAATCTAGAGTCATGTACCAGTAAGTGAGGTATGCAAAGGCATCTTGTAGTAGCATCTTTGAGATTAACTGAAAGGAAGAGGTTGGTGGCATGAATTTTTGCAGACTCAAGTATATGGAAGCTCATGGTTTTTAGGTGTGGATGATAATCAGCATCTCATTCTCTGCAATGTTAGAAAGTTTCACTGGGGAGGGGGACAGGATTCATATTTGGCAGGGCAATATAATTTGCCCCCCTTACCCACTGTAGCTACAGTTTTGGTCTTTGACTCCAGAGCACAGGAAGACCCCGTTACATCACCATGTGAATACTTATTTTTATGTCATCCTCTGGAATAATGCAACCTGGCACTTCTTGGGTCCAGTTGTGTCAGAGAAACATCTTCCAATGAGAAATTAATGGGTTGCACACAGCAACACCCATGTCATGAAGCAAAAGCAACAGGATCCTACACAGCTTTGTGGGTGGCACGGGGCACTTGTTAAATTGTTTCACAGTAGAGAGAAAAAGCCATCCTTGAGCCACCTTATAAAGTTATGGGAATTGATTCCCTGCATTGACCCTGCATTGTAGAGGCAGACCCTTAAATTCTGCAAAGTGGAACATTTCTCCATCTCCCCTTTCCCTGCACACAAGACCACCAGGAAAAGGGAGGGTGGCCATGAAGCAGTGGCTTAGTGGTTAAGATGCCAATACTGATGATCAGAAGATTGGAGGATTGGCATTTCAAGACCCAAGTGCTGTATGATGTGGTGAGCTCCTTTCACTAGTCCCAGCTTCTGCCAACCTAGCAGTTCAAAAGCATGCAAATGCAAGTAGATAAAAAGGTACCACTTCAGTGGGAAGGTAACAGTGTTTGGTGTAGTCATGCTAGCCACATGGCCACTGGAGTAATCTTCGGACAATGCTGGCTCTTTGGTGTAGAAACGAAGATGAGCACCGCAACCTACAAGTCGGTTACAACTAGACATTCATGTCAAGGGTCTACGTTTACCTTTACCTATTAACAAAATGAATTTCAACAGGGAGAAATGTAGGATTGGGGTAATAACAATGAAATGCACAGATATAGGATGGGTGGCACTCTGCAGATGGCATCCTTGCAGTAGGTCTAGCTAAAAGAAACTAGTTAAACACATGCTCACTGCCTCCCTTTGCTCTCTGATAATGTGGGAAAGGCCACATTCAAGAGGATACATTCCTTCCAATGTGGGTTGGGGGGCTGACAATTGCATGGTTGGAACAGAATGCCAATTTCCCCAACAATCCAAAAAGTGAGTTGCAATGGTGCAAGTCCAACGTAACATCATTGTAATTCACTAACACGACACCAGCCTTTGGGTGCTTAAAAGCCAAAATTCACAATAGTAATATGATGCTCTGTGTAAGGCAGCAGTTGGTTTCTCATCCCCCATTATTATTTGAATACTATATATACACATATATAAGCCTAGACATTTTAATCAAAAAATTAGTTGACATATCCATGAGTCAATGTCAATACAGTACTTTAACTCTTATTTTTTAAAAAGGATCCAACCCCTTCATTGAGCAAAGTGGTGAAAGGTGACCTTTTATTTAGTCTGTCCTGGGAGCCTTTAAAAGAAGCCTCTCTCTCTGCTGCAGCATCACTTCGGACTTTTCTGAATGTTGGGCAAAAATATGATGGCGATGTGAGATCTTTGGCGCTCCCCCTCCGAGCGCCAAGAAGAATCTGGCTTGGCACTTGAAGGCGCCATATTACATAGACTACTTATATGTAGCAACATGCCTTCAGTGGGTAGGGTGCAATAGCACCTTGGGAGTACTTTCTTGCATCAACAACTGTTATTACTTGCTTATCTCTCAACAAACACAGGTAGGCATGAATCTGAGCCAAGCCAAGCTCATGTTTCTACCCTCCCTCCTTTGGTAATGCCAAAGCACTTTGTTCCGTTAATTTGAAAAGTAATGCCATTAAGGGATTATTACCACTGGAATGCACCGATTGCAAACAATCCAATTCTTCCAATCACATTGTTCCCAAACAATCCCAAACTCTGGATTACTGTGTATACCTGAGAATAATTCGACTTCATGCATCAGTTGAGGTCTGGTTTTGGGGCCAAAATTAGGGATTCTGATATAATTATCCATAATTTATGGATAAGTCGAGGGTCAAAATTAGGACGACAACCAGGCTGGGAAAGAGGCTTGAGGGACAGGTGCCCACCCATCCTCATCCTCCTCAGCCTGGCTGTCCCTGTATTGACCAATGTATAATTTTTTGGGTCAATTTTTGGGCACAAAATTTCTTGACTTATGGTCCAGTATATACAGTATATGACTTTGCCGTTTCAGAAAACAAAAGATATGACATGACATAAGAGTCAACTAGGTTGTGGAGAGGAGCCAAGATTAGACCCTTCATGTAGATAATGCATTGCTCTGTATACAGCAGCAGGTTCTCTCTCGTTCACCTTTTTTATTTGGATTTAAACATTTACCCTGCAATAGAGATGCATTAGCAGGGTCATGTCTATATGCTGGGTCAATGATTATCTACACACTTTTAGAAATATAAAGTACCTCCCCCATTTTTAATGGTAAGTATGTACCTGTGCAAAATAGGGCATTATTAGGATTCCCATGCTAACTGGCATCCTGTGAATGACAATTTACGATGGTGTATATTGAATATATGCTGTTGTAACCCACTATGCATCTGAAGCAGACAGTGTTTGAGGGGTCATTACTCAGGTTCCCACTGTGTGTTTTCATACTTCTGCATCACCATTATCATTATCATTAGTATTAGTATTATTTTCTTACCAGCCTAAGGATAAGGTGTGGAACAAGAACAGAATAGAACAGAAGAAATAGACGTACAATACCAGTATTGTATATATGCATATTTCTCCTACCTACTAGGTCTAATTTTTTGTATACAGTAAAATGCAGGTTAACATTCCGCATGTGAATACTCAGTTTAATGCCTTTCCATATTTTGTTTGCTGTAAAGCACTGACTATTTAGATGTTTGCCTATAATGCCAAGAACCCACACATGCATGCGCATGAAAAGAAAATGTATAGATGGGAAACTTACATGTGCATAAGCCATTAATAGGATGCCAGCCCACATCTGTTAATACAGTAAAAGGTCTGTTTGTTGTTGTTGTGTGCCTTCAAGTCGCTTCCGGCTTATGGCAACCCTAAAGGGAACCTATCAATGGGGTTTTCATGGAACGTTTCTTCAGAGGGGATTTGTCATTGCCATCCTCTGAGGCTGAGAGAGTGTGACTTGCCCAAGGTCACATGGTCAAGCTGGGATTTGAACTCTGGTATCCTTCTTTCAAATAAAGGTGTTGCATTTTACCACTCTGTACAACAGTTTACTCTTACATCTCCATATTGTACCATTATCCTCCCCCACTTTGTTTGTCGATTGTCTCAATTTCAAAGCCATGGCCTTATTCCAAAGACTTGAGAAAGCCGATCATGCTTTTACCTGCAGGAATACAGAAATATAATCCCGCATGCCCCCTGCAGCAAATATCCCTAGCATTGATTAACCAGTTGGCACCAGCTCCAGACACAAAACACTCCATGTGTTTGTTTGATTCATGCAGTTGCATAACAGAAGGTGGGGCTGAATCCACCCTCAAGTAGAAGATATAGGGGATGTGCAAGATGGGACAGAGGTTCACACTCTTCCTAAAGAGGTACAACAGGTAGCAAACTCCATCATGGAGATAACTAGTGCTGTCACCCTCCTCCTTGTCATCTGTCTGTCTTATCTTGCCATTATATCAGTTAAGAGGAAACTATCAAACAAGGGGAACCTTCCTCCTGGACCCACTCCGCTGCCTCTGATCGGGAATTTCCTGCAGATCAAGTCATCAGAAACCTTAAAATCGATCCTCAGGGTGAGTGAATGTTCGTGGGACACGGTACAAGCATGTCAGGGACGGTGGCAAATCTAAGGAGACTCTCAAGATTTAATATGATGTCGGGGCGTCTCCTTTGTCCTCTTCCACCTCCATTCCTTTAGAGATGATGCCAGCCACAGAGGCTGGCAAAACATCAGGAATAAACTCTTCTAGAACATGGCCATATAGCTCGAAAAACCCACAAAGAACTATGGATGCTGGCCATGAAAGCCTTCAACTTCATGAAGTAGAGGTTTGGATGGATGGAAAGAAATTTAGATATATAGGCAGAGACTTTGGGGCTGTGCAGGCTGCCTCCAACTGCGATGGATCAGGGCCATGGCAACTGTACGCCGCGGCTCTGATCAGGCCTTTCCAGGGCACAATAGCTATGGCAGCATGGCTTTAAGGTGATCCTTTGGCGCTGCGTCATGTAAACACAGGGACGTACTAAAACAAAGGACAGTACTTGCCCATAGGGAAAGCATACTTGCCCATACAGAAAGCATACTTGCCCATAGAGATACATAGGAGATTGCTTGCCCATAGGAAATAATGGAGATTGCTTGCCCATAGAGAATCATTGCACATTGCTTGCCCATAGGAAATAATGGAGATTGCTTGCCCATAGAGAATCATTGCACATTGCTTGCCCATAGGAAATAATGGAGATTGCTTGCCCATAG
>NW_024802945.1:1110475-1174074 GCF_019175285.1 Sceloporus undulatus
CTATGGGCAAGCAATCTCTAATGATTCTCTATGGGCAAGCAATCTCCATTATTTCCTATGGGCAAGAAATCTCCATTATTTTCTATGGGCAAGCAATGTGCAATGATTCTCTATGGGCAAGCAATCTCCATTATTTCCTATGAGCAAGCAATCTCCAATGAATCTCTATGGGTAAGTATGCTTTCCCTATGGGCAAGTATGCTTTCCCCATGGGCAAGTACTGTCCTTTGTTTTAGTACGTCCCGTAAACACAGCACCAGAGGAGCACCGAGATGCCATGCACTGTATGGAGCGGCACATGGCATCATGCCACCCTGGGGGCAGAGTTGGGCATGCACCGTATGGACACCATGCCCGAACTCTGTCTCCAGGATGGCCTTAATGGTCAGTCTGCATAGGCTGTGAGAAGAGGAAAAAGTAAAAGAAAACCAGAAAATAATAAGCACCAATCCACTGAAGGTGGGAAGTACTCTTATTTATTTCTTTTGTATATATATAAATTTCGTGTGTCTTGGATATTCATATAATTGTTGTTGCATGCCTTCAAGACGTTTTTGTCTTACGGTGACCCTAAGGCAAGACTATCATAGGGTTTTCCTGGCAAGATTTGTTCAGGGCTGTTGGGTTTTTTTTTTGGTCAGTGCCTCCCTCTGAGGCTGAGAGAATGTGACTTGCCTTAGGTGACCCAGTGGGTTTCCATGGCTGAGCATGATTCAAACCCAGGTCTCCAGAGTCATAGTCCAATGCTCCATCCATATATAATTTCAACTTTTAAAATTATGTTCTTGTTGAGGAATTAAATTCAAGCAAACGATCCTTGCTAAATGAGGCTTTTATTATGCAACCATTTGCATACCATTTCTCTGTTCCTTAACAGTGAAATCCCATTAAGAAAGCAAAAACATAAAGCCTTTACACTGTCTTCTGAGTAGCCAAGTCGTACCAATTTCCTCCCATTTGAAAGTACCTTGTTAGACATTTTGCAGATTTAAAACAGGAATGGCAGCAGATCAGTGATAGCAGAAGTAGTTGAGGAAAAACTCTCTCTCTGGGATCCTGTTGAGAACTGATGTAATGTAGTGGTTTACCAATATAAAACCAAGAGATTCTGGGTGAACGGAGCCATCTAGACTGGTCTTCGGGGGTGGGATGTTACTGCACCTGGGTTACTTTCCAGGAGCATCCCAAAATGTGGTGGAAATCAGGGGGAACATGTGCAAAAATAGGTCCCTGAGACCTTCTTATGCTAACCACTTGCATGACTTGCAATGACCACTTGCTGGTCATTGAAGCAGAACTTCTCAGGAGGCTTCCAACCTGTGCTTATCTTACATGGATACAGGGGTTATTGTTCTGTTGTTGTGTGATTTCGAGACATTTCCGACTTTTGGCAACCCTTCCACAGGGTTTTCTGGGACTAAAAGAGTGTGGCTCGCCCAAGGTAACCCAGTAGGTTTCCATGGTCAAGTGAGGCTTCAAACCCTGGTCTCCAGAGTCCCAGTCCAGTGCTCAATCCACAATGCCACAGGGGCTCTTTTATCTTATTACTTTTGTTTTATTTTGTATTTGTGTTATTTTATTGATTCAAATCCTCCTGCCTTGCCCTTTTATTCAAGGAATTACCATAGCAATAGCAGCAATCGATGACTTTCTTGGTGGTCCTGAAGATTTTGCCTGAGGTTTTTTCCATCTAGGGGAGAAAAGTAGCTGGGGGTATGGATTATGCCAGGTGTGATAAGCTATTCTCCTATGCAGCTGCGTGAAAAATACGGCCCCGTCTTCACCGTCTATTTTGGAACACGTCCGATTGTGGTCTTGTGTGGACACCAAGCGGTGAAGGAAGCCCTGGTAGACAAGGCTGAAGAGTTCAGCGGGAGGCGAACCACCCCTACTCTGGAACCAAGCTTCCAAGGATATGGTGAGGCATCATGATGGGCTTTGCAGTCATGGCTCCCACCCTTTCCACTCCTTCTTCTATGTCCTTCAATTTCTGTCCCGTTTTCTGCAGGAGTGGTCTTTGCCAACGGAGAGCGCTGGAGGCAACTACGCCGGTTCTCCCTCACCGTCTTGAGAGATTTCGGAATGGGGAAAAAATCCATCCAAGAGCGGATCCAAGAGGAGGCCCAGTTTCTGCTGGAAGAATTCAGGAAGACTAACGGTGAGCAAAAGATGGAAAGAATATTAGCTAATTTCCACATCCTCAACAAGAAAAGGGTGTCTCTATATATCAAAACACCTCATGGAGTCCTGGTGGCACAGTGGTTAAATGCCAGTATTTGCAGCCATAATGCTGTGAGTTCGATCCCAGGTCTCCAAGGTTGACTCAGCCTTCAATCCTTCCGTAGGTCAGTAAAATAAGTACCCAGCTTGTAAGGGGCAATGGGCTTATACATTGTAAACCGTTTAGAGAGCTCACTATGAGGTGGTATAGAAATGTAAATGCTGCTGCTATTGCTCATCAAAATGATTGTCAAAAGAAAGAATGGAATTGTAAATCAAAAGTATCCCCCCCCCCAATTTTAAATGAGTAGGAAAGCAGGGATGAGGGGGAGTAATCTGCTGTTTGTTATTTTTATATGCATTTAGGTTGGCAACCGTATTGTAAGGCTTGCATGGCTACATCTATTCAGAGGAGGCTTGCCCTTGCCTTCTTATGAGTTTAGCCTACTGCACCTTGTATTCCCCATAGTCTCCCTTCCAAATACTAACCAGGGCTGACCAAGTTCAGACAGGATCTGATACCTTAATGGCAATTTTCTCTCCAAAAGAGCAGACGCTTGTATTACTTAGATAAAAGCTGGATCTACACTTACCAGAATCCTCCACAAAGTACTCTGGCCCCAAATTTCCCCTTACCTCCTCTCCCTTGCTGCAGAGTTTTGCCTCTTGCCGACAGGTGTCTGCCTTTGCCCATGGTCCTGTTCATGACCCGGCATGACTGCTGAGGGCAGAACAAGGTGCCCAGCCATACTATTGATTCTGAGTGCCTTGTTCCCACCTCAAAGCAATTCACGCCTGCAAGAGAGATGCCAGGCAGCTCCCAGGGACCATGAGTGAAGAAGCAGCTGCCATCATCACTGCAAAGAGAGCTGAAAACTCACAGTAGGAAGTGAGTTATTTAAATGTGGGTAAGTGGGAGGAAGCCCTGAATTGGAGTTTGGGCATCATGGTCTGGTTCAGAGTTTTAGCGCTGCATCACATAAACAGGACACAATGAGCCTGGGAGGAACTAGGGGTAAAAAACCCATGTAGACAAGGCCATAGTCAGATGAGGAAGCATGCTAGATTTTGTCGCATTTTGCAAGATATCTTCTAGACCACCATTCCCTATCCTGATCACAGCCTTCCTGGTGCGCCAAATTAAATTTCCCACCCTCCTAAAACATCGGTCACTCACTCGCTTGGCTAAGACTTTTCTAGCAGGGGTACTCTGTCAGTGGAGTGACTGTTCATCCTTTCTCTCTGTCCTTGTGCTTTAGAGAAGCCCTTTAGTCCCATCTATATCATCAGCCGGGCTGTCTCCAACGTTATTTGCTCCATCGTTTTTGGTAATCGTTTTGACTACGAGGACAAGGATTTCCAGGCCCTCATGGAGATGATAAACAACAGCTTCCGGGAAATGAGCACCGCCTGGGCCCAGGTACTTCAAGTCCTCCTCCTTCTGCTGACTGGAAAAAAGGAGGTGGATCAGCTGCCAACTGCTAGTAGGAACTACTGTTTGACAAATGGCTTTCCACTAGCAGAAATATCAAGCCTTACAAGGTTTGGGAAGCACTGAATATGCAACCTGCCCTTTCCACCTAAGTAGGTACCCTTCTTCTCTCTTGACCTCTCCAGAGTCCTGGAGTTCTTTTTCTCCCATGTAGTTAATGGTTCACTTTATGCCTTTTCCAATCCAGGTGTTCTTTAACTTCCACAATACACTTTCCCTTGCCACTCAACCATATAGCACAGGTTTTAAAAAGCGAGTCTGCCAGTGCAATATATTCAGTTGCTTTTGGTTGATTCCTCTGGCACATAGGAATGGCTAGACCAACTCCAGGGGCAAAGTAGGAGCACATGGCTGATGCCAGGGAGGAGGAATATGGCAGGTCGCCTGCTAGTGTGCTTTCTCTCCTTGTGCAGTTGTACGACATTTATGAGAGCATCCTGAGGTACTTCCCAGGGCCCAAGGACAAGGTCTACAAATACCTGGATGGGATTAGAGTCTTCATTGCTAAGAGAGTGGAGAAGAACCAAGAGACCCTTGACCCCAGCTTCCCACGGGACTTCATAGATTGCTTCCTCATCCAGATGGAAAAGGTATTGGTGGGGCATGGAGAATGATAAGGATCTGTCAACCCCACACAGCCTTGTGTCATTCAGATTACACCTCTTAGCCATCTCTTGACCGATGGCAATGCTTTCTCAGGCTTATGGAAACTGAGGTCCAAACCATCTGCAGGCATGCAACTGCCAACCCAATTCTTGACCCACTCAAGGATTAACCAGTGGGGTGAGATTAACAAAAGCGGGAGATCATGGCACCATCGCAGATGTGTGAAGCTCTGTCCTTTAAACTGCTGGATGACACAATGTGCTGCAGAGTCGGTTTGGTTTGACAGATGGCAATAGGCTAGGAAAACAAAAGGCAAGGTACTTTGCAAGTACCTTGCGATCCAGAATGCCATTATTCAGGCATTTGTCAACCCAGCCAGATGATTTGAGATACATATGCAAAATTCCTTTTTGCTGCCCAATTCTAAGGTTCACCACCTGACAGGTTTAAACTAAGCCAGCTAAAGGTGGTATTCTCCTTAGTTTACATATCAACTGTAATCTGTAATTCAACCAGTTGATGATAATCGTGGAACTTATCCAGTCTCAGCTCACCTTCAGGAGCGAACACATTTTCCAAGTCTTGCTGATGATGTCTCTTTCTGGAATGATCTCATGCTGTTTTGTTCTTTTCTTCTCCCAGGAGAAAGATAACCCATCCAGTGAATTTAACATGAGAAACCTGGAGCTCACTGCTCTTACTCTTTTCTTTGGTGGTACAGAAACAATCAGCTCTACCCTGAGATATGGGTTCCTGTTTCTGATTAAATATCCCGAAATCCAAGGTATGAAAGGGTGAGGGATAGGGGGAAATAGCTAAGAAAACCTTCTAACTGTGGGAGGCACCTTCCCCCAGGATACAGACAAAGGCCCTTCAATTGGTATTCAAAGATTTACTGCTTCTGAACATGGAGTTTCCACTTGATTATACTGAAGTTTGAAACTCAGAGGCTGTGCAGACTGCTCCTAAGGGGTGGCCTGCAGCCACCTCCAGCTGCGCTGGATTAGGGCCGCAGTAACCGCATGCCACAGCCCCAATCTGGCTTTTCCAGGACGTGATAGCCATGGCACCGTGGCTTTATGGCACTCCTTTGGCACTGTGTCATGTGGACGCAGTGGCATAGGAGCGCTGTGACATCACGCATCACGTGGAGTGGTGCGTGGCATCACACTGCCCTGGGGTTGGAGTCAGGGCATGTGTCGTTAATGGCTGGTGTGTGCAACCCCTCAGTTCCTTTTGAAAATTAGAAATCAAAGGAACTAATCCAGTGACTATATTTGACAGCAAAAGTGCATGAGGAAATTGACCGAGTGATTGGACGGAACCGCGTCCCAAACATTGAAGACCGGACCCAGATGCCATATACAGATGCCGTCATCCATGAAGTGCAGAGATACAGTGATTTGCTTCCCATGGATCTGCCCCACATGGTTACTCGTGACACTGAATTCAGAGGATACATGATTCCCAAGGTATGCACATTGGGGGTAGCAGGGAAAAAACAGCAATGTTTTGCTATGAAATGTTGGATTTATTTTCATGGAATCTTTCATTTTTCTCAATCTACCCACAGGTATAATTCACCAAGGCACCAATTCTTCACACAGGGCTCTGTGGCATTTTTACTGCTTCTACCATGGTGGCTATTTGTGTAGATGACTTTGTAGGTAGTGGGAAAAGGCATTTGACTCCATTGATAGGAATCATTTTGTCAAGGATTTGCTTTTGGTCACAATATTAAGAACAGAATTTCTGAAGGTTTTCTGAGCAAAATCTCACTTCTTGAATCTGGACCCCATGGTTACCCATGGCACTGAATCCATAGGCTAGGTCATCTTTAAGGTACTAAGAAAAGTGACAACAGGAAAGACAGGCGGAGGGCCAGGAATGCAGTGTCTTGAAACAACGAACAATACCTATGAGATAGTCAGCTTTGCCTACTTACTATTCCATTGCTAGTCAAAACTGCTTCGGCTTTGAATGTCAGAAAAAATAGATGATGTGCAGAGCCAAGTACACTGAGGGTGCATTTACAATGTAGAAACAATGTAGTCTGACATTACTTTAAGTACTGTAGCTCCAGCCTATGGAATACTGGAACTTGTAGTTTTACACTGTCTTTAGCTTTCTCTGGCAAAGTGTAGTCATGCCTACCAAATTACAAATCCCAGGATTCTGTGGGACAGAACCATGGCTGTGAAAGTGGTGCCAAACTGCATTATTTCTAAAGTGTAAATGCACCTATAGTATCAACTGGTCCACCATCTTGGCATGGGACGCTTAACCAGAACTCATGGACCACTAATGAATAGATGACCAATGTTGAGACCCTCTGTTCCAAAACCTGGTGGTGCTCTCTGCACATCTTTGAAGGACTCACATCATCCCTCTTTCTTTTCCTTCCTAGGGAACAGAAGTCTACCCTGTACTCAGCAGTGTCCTGCATGACCCCACAATGTTTAAAAGGCCCTATACTTTCTACCCAGAGCATTTCCTGGATGAGAACGGACGCTTCAAGAAGAACGATGCTTTTGTGCCATTCTCCTCAGGTAGGGCTTTTGCAAACATGCTTTCTTTTACAAATGAAAAGGATCTCATTGTTTGTTGGTTTTACATTGCACAGTCACCTTTCAAACGTATATAGACAGGGCCTCCTCCCACAAACTGCCCTAGCTACTCTCCTGGAGAAAACAGCAAATCTAGAAGTCTTCTCACACACACTGTAGCCTTTTGTTTCTAAGTAGAGTAATCCCTACCCATGATTTTGGTATTCTTGGGCCACCTCAGCTCCCATCAAACAAACATTACTGGCTATCAACTCTCCTTTGGCAGATCTTTGAAAGTTGTTGACAGAAGGAAACCAAAGTTGCAGTGTAACCCAACCAAATGAAGAGTTGGGTTAAGAGTTAGTGTTTGGCATTAGTATTAAGGTTAATTTTGTGTATACAAGTCCTAATCTCCAGAGTTATAGATTTGAAAGGGATCCTGGATCACAGATGCTGGGGAAACATCAGAAATAAACTCTTATAGAAGATGACCGAAAAACGCACCAAAAACAATCCTAGATCTCTTTGCTATGAAAGGCACTAAGCGGCCAGGAATACCAGAAAGGCCATTCAAACTCATGGAAAGTTGAATATGGGTAACATCTGCTTGAGATCATAAGCAAGATCCAATGGGATTGCTAGTCATTCTGGTCTATAGACATCCTAGGGTGCTATGAATGTGGCAGGGGGGTTGCACAGTAAATGCTCCATGTTCATCAGAAGACGTATGAGAGAAACCTATTGATGTCTCTCCCTGCTGATGATTCTCCTATTTTGTTTGCAGGGAAAAGAATATGTTTGGGTGAAGCCTTGGCCCGTATGGAGCTTTTTCTCTTCTTCACCACCATTTTGCAGAGTTTCTCGCTGAAGCCGCTTGTGGACCCAGAGAAAATTGACCTAACCCCCATGGAGAGTGGATTTGCCACTATCCCACCATTTTATGAGCTCTCCATCATCCCACGCTGAGAGGTCCTGCTCTCCACAGCCATAACTGTTTTATAGAAGTTGTATTAACCAACTTCACAAGGAGAAAGGACACTTAGAATGATATCTTTCTTTTTTCACCCCCTGATTAGGTTTTTTGGGAGTGGAGTGGTGTTGAATCCTCAGATTGGTAATGTATGGCTCATTGCAGGCTTTGTAATTTGTTGCAGCAACAACTATTTCCTGGACAATTTTTTTAAAATACAATTTTGTATTTCGTATTTAATGGGACTTGAGCATCCACAGATATTGTTATCCATGGTGGGTTCTGGAACCAAATCCCAGCGGATAACAAGCAAAATGGTGTCCCTTACATAAAATGGAAAATCAAGGTTTTTCTATTTGGAATTTATACTTTTAAAAAATATTTTCAAGCCATGGATGGTTGAATCTGTAGATACAGAATCTGTAGAAATGGAGGGCCAATTGTACTTTCTTCTGTTTTTCACTGCTTATTCCAAAGAGGTGTTACTGTTCAGCACCTTGTAACATTGCATTCATAACCAAAAAGACTGGAATCCTCTTAGGGACTTACTTTCGTGTAACTGGACATATGTCTGCAGGGATTAGAACTGGACAGTTCTGTAGCATCTGTATCCAGTAAAGGTCTGCCCCTACATTACTATGTAGGGGAGACAACAAAGTGGCCAATGCACAAGACAGTATGCATTGGTGTGGATGTGCATTTGGACACTATTGCCAGTGCGCCGTTATTCATCTTTGCAATTCACTAACAGGGCTTCTCAGGGTTTCTAGTACATAGCTAAGGGCTTGTCTACATGGGTTATGTACTACGAATTACTCCCAGGTTCACTATGTCCTGTTTACATGACTCAGGGCCCAAACCCTGAATTGGATGCAGGCTGCCTTCATGACATCCACACCCAATTTGGCCTTTCCTCTCCTTAACATCTTACATTTTGCTTCGGGTTTTCGGCAGTTGCTCTGAGGTTAGAACAAGGTGTCCAATGCCAATAACATAGATGGGCACCTTGTACAGCTGCACCAGGCAATGGATGGGGGTCATATGGGAAGGTAGCTGCCAGTCATCGCTGCAGAGAGAGCACAGGCCATAGGGGAATTTGGGGGGAATTCAGGGCCAGAATACTTTGAGCCCAGAGTATTTTGGCCAGTGAAGACAAGCCCAAAGTGCACATAAAGTTACATCACATACACCATGTTAGAGGATTCTGGTCAATATAAATATTGAGTAAATAAATTCAACTTGTAATTATTGTCTGAATAAAATGCATTTTTAATATACCAAACATGATAGTGTTATGCCAAACTGAATAAACTGCTGTGTCTATTTGCAAATGAGTGTCTGTAAACTTGAACATATGTGGGCTGGATGGTGGCATTTCCATGTGGTTTTGGAGGAGGGGAGGTTGAGGCAAAAAGTGGCTGAAAAATCACACCAAATTGACTAGTACATGGCTTTGGGGGCCACAAAAGTGAGGTACAAAACTACAAATCCTGGATTCTGTAGGGTAGAGCCATGGCAGCTGCAAGTGGCATCAAATTGCTTTATTTGTACAGTGTAGATGCCTCCTATGTCTTATCTTTTATTTTCTGAAGCCTCAAAGGTATATAAACCAGGGTTTGGGAATAACATATTAGGATGAATTGGATTATTTGCTATCTTTCAAATAGTAATCATCCCTTAATTTGCTTTCTCTAGTGTAATGGAACAAAGGCTGGATTAATCCCCTTGGCATTAGAGAAAGGAGAGGGAAAGGTGAAGCATGTGTTTAGCTTGTCTTCGATTCATCCCCTATCTCTGTACTTGGAGATATTTTGAAATTATAAAGCAAATAAGCAAATAAAACACTGGATTAGCGTGGAGATATATGTTGTTGCTGACTTATGCTGGGAGTTTGGACTGATTAGTAGTAAGTGACTGAGCAAGAAAGGGAGAATGATGCTTTAAAAATAATTGACAGAACAGAAGAGTGATACTTTTCAAATCATTGTAAAGTGCCAAGTGGTCATGATGACAGAGAGGAGACAAGCAAGGAATACAGAACAGCAGAGAGTTAAGTCCATGTGGCATCCTGACCATTCGGAGGGAGAGCTAGAAGAAAGTGAGGAACTGAAAGAGAAGAAAGAGAACTGTTAGTGACATACAAATGCATAAGTTATACAAAGTGAATTATGTGCCATGGGGCAACAGACTTATTCTGCAGAAGCAGAGTTAGGTATACAGCAATGCTGGGCACTGTGGCTATGTGTTATAACTGTGCAACTGTGCATTGTCGTATATTGTGGGTTGCCCCATAGGCTTGAATGCAGCATGCCCCTATGTGTGTGGTAACAGCACACACACCATTGCAAACAGCGGAGGTCGGCCCTCCGCATATATTCAAGGCTGTGGACCCCAGATCCCACATTAGGAGGGGCGACTGTACTGTTATAGCAGGAAAGAGAATTAAATTTGGCTCGGTTCCCAAGATTAAGCACTCCATGTGTTTAGTTTGTACAGTTATATAAGGCAGTAGGTGGGGCTGAATGCAGCACTCATTAAATAGATAGAGAGAACCAGAGATCAACATTCTGAGTAGTGGACTGCAACGAGTAGCAAACTCAATCATGGAGTTAGTTAGTGCAGTCACCTTCTTCCTTTCCATCTACCTCTCTTGCCTTGCCATCATAATAACTAAGCGGAAACTGTCGCAGAAGGGAAGGCTTCCTCCGGGTCCCACTCCGCTTCCTATAATTGGGAATTTCCTACAGATCAAGTCATCGGAAATGTTAAAATCTCTTCTCAAGGTGAGTGATTGTCCCTTGAAAAAACAGCATTTGCATGCCAGGGATGATAGCGCATCTAAGGAGACGATTAGGATTTACCAAGGGCTCTGACTATCTCCTTACTCCTTTTGCATTTCTCTGCTTGAAGAGTGGAATCTTCCTTTCCATTGCAGTCCCTCGCAAATAATCGTGAATCTATACCTTCCTCTGTTTTTTGTGATACTGTATTCCCCCAGATCTCCTTCCAACCAAAACATCTTCATCTATCCCCTCTTCATTTTTCTATTTGCTTCTGAAGGATGCGGATTACATCCATCTTCAAGGATGCATAATATTCCTTGGCTGGGTAAATTTCAAGTTAACTTTAATTTTCCTTCCTTCCCTATTTGTATTCACCCTCTCATTGCTTCTCAGCCTTTTGGCCAAGATCAAGTGTGTGTGTGTGTGTGTTTGTGTAGTACCCTCTCCACCTGCTTTAAAGATTGTTTGGGGCTTTGGTACCCATCCCTTTGGAAATTCTTCATGAATATGGTACAGTCTCCCAGCAATACCAATCCTTGCTTTCTGATCACACAACATTTAGATCACACGACACTCCACTTCTCAAAAACTGTTAATGAGCACCAAAAAAAGCCCTCTGAAAGCAAAGTCTGGTGATATTTGAAATGGCCTCCAAACATTGAAATCACCAACATTTTCTGAAATGGGAGGCAATCCATGAAAGGTTATGCCAACTTAAGTGGGTTAGTCTTTCAGCAATGACAAGAACTTTTCTGGATGTTTCAAGCGTTTATTACACCAGGTTTATCCATTTCTCCAGTTGGAGAATATTATTCTAGATTGATTCTCCTCCATTGACAAAGAACTTTGTCCTAGGCAGAAATAGCACAAATGCTTGCACAATGTTTCCCTTTTGTACCCCCACTTTGTGTTTCTCTTGAGGTGGAATATCTGGGTGAAAATATGATTATTTTTCCCCCTGGGTTTTATCTGATGTTTGATTTATGTGATACTTTTATTAAAATCTTTCCACTCTTCCTTTTGGTTTGAATGGTGTGATCCTAAAGGCAGCTATGGGCTGGTTTTTTGGGGTCCTGAAGACAATACTTTGCTTTCTTTCTCTCTCAGTGGCAAAAAGTGGCTGGGCTGGATTTAAATGCAGACAGTAGTTTGAATCAGAGTTAAATGCCCCTCTCAACAAGCCATTGTCTGCTCAAATCTGCATCCCATTCTTTGAATGAAACAGGGATACCTCACTAAGGAGTTCAGATTGGTTATACTTTATATATGTCGTTTTTAGAATGTGTTTAAATGAACGTGGGTTAGTGAGATAAGATGTATGAAATGTGATTATACAGTTTGTGCAGACTTCATATCCGTGGCTCTTCCTTACTTGCAAGGAGAAAATGGGGGACTTAAAATTGGGCATGCTCCCCCATTGAAGGCTATGGGGCTTGAATATGTGCAAGTTTCTGTTTTCGTGGGGGGAGGGGGGGTCTGGAACAGATCCCCCGTGAAAATGGAGGGCTGACTGTACTTTGTTTTTGTCAGGTTTTAAAAGAAGTTTATTGCATGTCTTAATAATCTGATGTACCCCTGCCGTGTTGTAGTCGCTTCCAGGATAAAGTTGGATATTATCACATGCAAAATGCCACCGATGCTGCCACCCGGCAGAATCCTGGCTGACTTCTGCCTAGACACTGCTCTCAGCCAGCCTTTTTTCAAAACCGAGAACTCCTGGATTTGCAAATCGACAGGTTGAGTGAGGCTTCCAGCCAGACATTAGCCAGGGTTCAGCTGGGTGGCGGCATTGGCGGCATTTTGCATGTGATAATACCCAACTTTACCCTGAAAGAGACTTCAATGCTGCAGGGGTAAGTCGGGGGTTTTAAGCTATGCGATAAACTCCTAAGAGTCAGTCTACTCTGTAATATCTGATTTAGTTATAAACTAGAGAGACTGCCTTCCCTCTGTCCCTTTCTGCTATAAGACTCTAAGCTCTGGTCCCCCTGCATTTGAGCTGCAGGACAGAACCACTGCTAAGGACATCATTATAAAAAGTCTGCCTATATTATAACAAGATTGTGCCCACTTAACGGGTCCTTTTCCTACACAGCTGCGTGAAAAATATGGTCCCGTGTTCACCGTCTATTTTGGATCTCGTCCAATTGTGGTCTTATGTGGACACCAAGCTGTGAAGGAGGCCCTCGTAGACAAGGCAGAAGAATTCAGTGGAAGAGTAACCAACCCTACTCTGGAACGGAGCTTTGATGGATATGGTGAGCCGACCCAATTGACTTTGCAAGGATGGCTTGCACCTTTTTCTCTCCTTCTTGTATGCCCTTCCATTTCTTTCTTGTTTCCTACAGGGCTGGTCTTTGCCAATGGAGAGCGTTGGAGGCAAATGCGCCGATTCTCGCTCACCGTCTTGAGGGACTTTGGAATGGGGAAAAAGTCCATTCAAGAGCGGATCCAGGAAGAGGCCCAGTTCCTACTGGAGGAGTTTCGGAAGACAAAGGGTGAGTTGAGATGTAAAGATTATTAATACATTTTCTCATTCTCAACAAGGAAAGGATGCCAAAACAACCTCATCAAAAATAATTGTCAGACACATCAACATCTTCCATCTTGGCATGAAATCAACGTACTCATATATACTCATACATAAGTAAAAAAAATTATGCTGAAATGTTGGTCAATCCTGGGTAGACTTAAATACGGGTCAATATTGTACAGTATTGTGGCTCAGAAAATTACAGCTGCAGAAGCGTTTGTATTTTAAAAGGCAGAAACCAACAGTGGTTTCTATATCACTGTTAGCATTAGAAATTGATATTCCTTACCTTCAGGACGGTCAAAATATTATCTAAGCCATCTGTCTCCTTCCTGATCCCAACTTTCCAGATGTGTTCGACTAAAAATCCAACACTCCCAAAACATCTGGAAGACACCAGGTTGCCAGGAGTACCTGCAGTGAAGTGACTCCCCTCCTTTCTCTCTGTCCTTGTACTTTAGAGAAGCCATTTGATCCCACCTACTTTCTCAGCCAGGCCGTATCCAACATCATTTGCTCCATCGTTTTTGGGGACCGTTTTGACTATGAGGACAAGGAATTCCAGTCGCTCATGGAGATGATGAACAACAGCTTCCGAGAAACAAGCACGGCCCGGGCCCAGGTACTCCAAATCCTCTTCCCTCTGCTGAATGGAAAAAGGTGGTGCATTACCTGCCACCTACCAACTGAGGAAAAGGTTTCCACCCCAGAAATGTTGATCTAGCCTTAACACTACATTACCAGACCCATTTGTACTAGACAAGGAATTTTAGGATCTCATGGAGATGATGAACAAAAGCTTCCAAGGAGATCAGCACAGCCTGGTCTCAGGTAACTGATACCTCTCCTTCTACTGATTGGAAAAATGGAGGAGGATCCGTTCTTGGTGCCACCTGCTAGTATGGACTCACCATCTGAGGACAAGGTTTCCACCCCAGAAAATTTTGATCTAGCCTTAACACTACTGTACCAGACCCATATGTTATTCACATGTCTTTAGCTGACTGGATAATACTAATACTAATAATAATAATAATAATAATAATAATAATGATTTATCTGTGGATTCTTTATCTTTTCCTTTACACACACAGCAGAGGATTCCTCAAGAGTCTGCTTTACCAGGCCTTGTGAACATGTATTTTGTTGGTCAGCTACCTAGGAAATACTCACTTTGAAGAGAAGGATATACCTTTAGGAAGTCTATATGGTGCATTTCATATGATGCACTCTATGCAGGGGGCACACAAAGGCTGAGATCCCATATTGGCACTTAACTCAATGGCATGTTCAGTTTCATATTTTCCCATGGGCCAGAAATTGTCAGTCCCTAGGAGGAATTCCTCCTGCTTTCACTTCTTGGGGAGAAGGAGAAGGAAGGTGGTAAAGAATCATGGAGAAACAGCTTGTTTTAGCTTAGTCGTGAAGAGAAGAAATGGAGTGCACCCATCTTTTCACATTGCAAGTAAAAGCTGCGCTTTTGTGCACATAAGGCATAAAGCAGATGCCACCCCAAGAAATTTCTCTGTGTTTGTGTGTGCCCCTAGCCCACCTTAAACAAAATGGGACTACCAGCGTTAGAAATTGTCCTGGACCAAACTAGGAAAGCTCTGCTGATGCCAGGGAGGAATGTGGCTGGTCACCACCAGCTAAGCATGTCTTGTTTTCTCATGCAGATCTATGACATGTATGTCAACATCCTCAAGTATTTCCCAGGGACCCAGACCAAATTCTATGACATCCTGGAAGATATGAAACGCTTACTTGCCAAGAAAATACAGAAGAATAAAGAGACCTTTGACCCCGACTTCCCACGAGACTTTATCGATTGCTTCCTCATCCAGATGGAAAAGGTATTTTGGGGAGTCATGAAAGGGGTTGAGGATCAGGCAACTTCATGCAAGTTGCTGTCCTCCAAATTATAATTCTGATCCTCTTCTTGACCAATGGCCATGTTGTCTTGGAGATGAGGGAGTTGTAGTTGGTAGGGTACTAAGTGAGCTGAAGTTGGTAGGGAATTGGTAGGGCACCAAGCTGTCTACCTTGCTCTGGAGCCATATGAGAGTTAGCCAGTGCTTTGATACTTACAAAGGTGGAAGATCATGCCACCACATTTCCTTGAACTCTGCCATTTCTACTTCAGGGAATAGCAATGTCCTGTGATATGCCTTTGACAGCTTGTCTTAGGCCAGGAAATCCTAATGCATTATCATGATGTCCTTTGCAAAGCAAGAAGAGCCAATGAACAATAGACAACAGTTTTCATTAAAACTGGTTTTTCACAGTATATCTGGAACCACTGCATTTCTTGGCTTCTTACTGAAAAAGGTTAAATGACAAGTCAAGGGAAATGTTTCCAACCTGATTTGGCAACTGAACATAAATGTTGATAGTCTTGGCAAATACTCTGTGAACAAGAGTGTCACTTTAGCCAGACTGAGGCAAATACCCACAATTTCATTTAGAGACTGGATGCCCAATGAAGGCATCAGTTTTTGGAACCTCTGGAGAACTCCGGGAAGATACCAAAGGATGCCTTCAGTATGCATCCCACTATAAGCACATTGGCCTCCACCGCCCTATATGTCAGCTGCTTGCTAATAAATTACCAGTTAGCAAATTTAAATCTCATGCCCACATGAGAAAGATGGCTCTTGAGATGGTTGGGGGTAATTGCACAAGAAATGTAGTGACTTTCTTCCTCTACAACAACCAAAAAAGTCTATGCCGGTGTTACACTGATGTATGCAACTGACGGAATATCAGGTGATATTTCTTTTAGGTTGGATTTCACTGAATGAAGTGCAACTAGATTCTGGTTTCCATATTAAAAAAGATTCATCTTAAACATTAGGTAGAACATCTTGACAGAACGAGCTGTTTGATAGCAGAATGGACTGCCTGGAAGGGCAGTGGAGTCTATCAGTTCACCCTCAAGATAGACCATACTGTCCTTTTTTTGCTGCCAATGGTCCTTTCTGGAGTGTTCTTACAATGTTTTCCCTGTTTTCAGGAGAAAGACAAGCCATCCAGTGAATTTAACGACACGAACTTATTGATCACAACCCTTAACCTCTTCTTTGCTGGAACAGAGACAGTCAGCTCTACCTTGAGATACGGATTCCTATTTCTGATGAAATATCCTGAGGTTCAAGGTATGCAAGGATGAGGATGGAAAACATTATTTAAGTATCCCTCTACAATTGGAAGCCACTCCCTAAGAATACATATTCAGGATACCTCTTAAAACTGGTATTGGGAGGGTTGCTGTCTCTGAACCCTGGAAATTCCTTTTGGTTATATTGAATTTAGAAAAGTGCCTCCCTTAAGGAGTTAAATTCTTTAGAATTGATTCAGTGAATTCATTCGACAGCAAAAGTGCATGAAGAAATTGACCGAGTGATTGGACGGAACCGTGTCCCAAACATCGAGGACCGGACCCAGATGCCATATACGGATGCTGTCATCCATGAAATACAGAGATTCAGTGATCTGATTCCCATGGATTTGGCCCATATGGTTATTCGTGACACTGAATTCAGAGGATACATGATTCCCAAGGTACGGACACTGGGCATAGCAGATAAAGTCCAGAATATGTTGTTACTGAAGTTTTAGAAAAATTTGATGGAATATTCCATTATTTTTTTTGAGCCATCCATCATTTGCCAAGGCAGAATGTCTTCATATAGCTGATTTGCCTATTGACATGTTTGCTGGTGGATGTTGTGGCTAGTGCTATAAATGGTTATTAGGGAGTAAGAAAAGGCATTTGACACCCTTGAGTCGGATAGTTTTGTCCCAGAATGGCTCTGAGTCATGAGATTCAAAAACAGGTTCTGAAGATGAACATTTCAGAGCTCAGTTTTACCTCCAGAATCTGGACCACACAGTTATCTAGGACACTGAGTTTGCAAGCTATGTCATCCCAAAAGTACAAAGAACTGTGAAAGGTCCAGGGGAAGGTACACTACAGGAATGTCGTGTATTGAAGAATGAACAATATTTATGAGAATTTACATTTTGTCAGTTTGACCATCTGCTCCTGGAGAAAATATCTTTAACTTGGAACATCAGCAGAAGTAAATGAAGTGTAGAGTCAAGTACAGATAGTCTCAACTGATCCAACATCTTTGCACTGAACATTTAAATGGAAATCATGGGCCACTGATGGATGGTAGACCACACTCAGGTCTAAAAACTGCTTTTGCCATTGTTGAAACTTAGAATTTCTTTCTTTTCTTTCCCAGGGAACTGAAATCTATCCTGTGCTCAGCAGTGTCCTTCATGACCCCACAATGTTCAAAAAGCCTTTTACTTTCAGCCCAGAGAACTTTCTGGATGAAAATGGACGCTTCAAGAAGAACGAAGCCTTTGTCCCATTCTCCTCAGGTATAGCTCTTCTATACACTTTTGCAAATGAGGAGGAGGACTGAACTCTATTTGGTTTTGTTCCACATGCCTGGATTTTGATCTTATGAATGTGGGTGTCCTCTATCTCTCACAGCAGACTTTGAGTCTGATGTATCCATTACCTTACCTCAATGAATCAACAGATTTTCTGATATAAAATTCTTTACGCTTTGGAGATTTAACAGACATAGCCAGGATAGGGACAGGATGCCTCTCCTGTTTCTTATCCCATCCATGACAGTGATCATGCGAAAGCTTTTCAAAATGTAGAGCAAATCCTGTCATTATCCTGTCATTGAAGCAGCTTTGCATTAATGCAAAACTCCCATTGATGCAAAAATGCCGGGCAAAGCCACTTCAGTGACGGGACAATGACAGGATCAGTGTGGCATTGTTTGAAATGCTTTCACGTAATTGCTGTCACTCGCACTTTCCAGACAGGATAATGTTCGGATGAGTGTGATATTGTTTGAAAGTCCTTCCGATGATCGTGTTGGAAGGACAGAGAATTGCATCCCGTCCTCCTTGTGATAATCTTCTCTGGCTTTTAGTTTGTATTTTTATATTGTTTCAAAGTAGAGAAATTTTTGCCCATCGCTTTGGCATTCTTGAACCTTCTCAGCTCCCATTGAAACATATCACAACATTTTGCTGGATATAGGGATGTAATTCTTTCCTACTTTCATTTTGGAAGGTATGAAGAAATAATTTTAGGAATTTTTCTTCTTAGTGTGATAAAGTCTTTGAAAACTGCAGTTTTTGTAGAATATTTGCAGTTCGGGACTTGTGGTGTGTTCGTTTTTCAAGACTTGTGTGTTAGTTTTTGAGATGAGATGAAAGAAAGTCTACAGAATCCACAAGAGTTTATGAGTGAGGCAGGTGATTTACAGCAAAGGCCTCACCTATCAGAAGATATACCATAGAAAGCTATTTACTATATATACTCATGTATAAGTCTAAAAAAAATTGACTCAAAAAACCTGTGTTGACATATCCATGGGTCAACGTAAATACTGTATCTTAACTCTTATTTAAAAGAAGGAACTATCCTTCAGTGAAATGCAAGAGTATAATCAGTCCTGGAAGCACCAACTCACCCTACTCTCTCATCCATCCAGCCTTAAATGTGAGCACAAAGAGTTATGTCTGCTGGAATGTAGTAAGTCTTTTGACGTTGTTGTGTTTTGCTTCGTCTTTTAGATCCTTTGCTATATGCCCCTAGGTTTTACTCTCAACTTATCCACGGGGCATAGCAAAATCCATAATTTTGCCCCCAAAACCTGCCCTCGACTGATACATGAGGCCGACCTGTATGTCCTTCTCACTTGACGATTCTCTTGTTTTGCTTCCAGGGAAACGGATCTGTGCGGGTGAAGCATTGGCCCGAATGGAGCTATTCCTCTTCTTCACCACCATCTTGCAGAGTTTTGAGCTGAAGCCCCTCATTCCCCCAGAAGACATTGACACAACTCCTCAGGAAATCGGCTTTGCCACTATCCCACCTTTGTACCAGCTCTCCATCATCGCACGCTAACCCATAGGTCACACTGCCCATGGCCATTGCTCTCTTACAAACACTGGATTCCACAATTCCATCAGCAGAGACCTTTCATTCTGTTTTCTGGCTCACTTGCAGTTTGTTTGCTTTTAAAGTTGGCATCGACAGATTAGGGCTTGTTCAAATGGAGTGTTCTTGACAATCTTAGATGGAGAGGGAAGAAGCTCATGGTTCATTCCAGAGTATTATATATGCTTTTATATCAGCCAAAGGAATGTGGTCCAATCTTCTTTGTTTTTGTATCTGTACTTAAGGAGTGTGTAAGCCTTGAGATTGCCTTGAAAGATAAAATATAACAAGGCATCAAGCGTTTGAATTTTGGGTTCAGCTTTATCATATAATTTTGGCATCAGGCTTGTCATAAAATGTGGTGCCATCTTTTCTATTTTTCTATCTATACCTAATTAAAAAAAAATAATAAAACTTTAATTTATATCCCGCTTTTTGTTACCACGATCAAAGAGGCGTACAATGTTTAAAAAATACAACATATACAATCCCCCTCCCTTAAAAAAGGATTAAACAATTCTATGCATTAAAATTACAAATGATGAAATCTAAAAACAGTCCGATAATAAAATAACGGTGGGCAGAGTCTTTGCTTATATATGTCTTTGGGGGAAGTGTTACATGGCCGGGTTCTATTCCGGGAAGTCGTGCCGGAAGATATCCGTCTTGACAGCTTTCTTGAAGCTCTCTAGGTTGGCAATTTGACGGATCTCGTCCGGCAGGCCATTCCATAAAGTGGGAGTGTGTCAACCTTGAGATTGTCTTGAAAGATAAAATATGACAACAATGGATCAAGCGTTTGATTTTGGCTTCAAGTTTATCATAAGATAGCACACTGCTTAGTCCGAAGTATGACTCTTAATGTCTCAAACCCAGCCAGACATCCAGGCCAGGAACATCAGAAGGCACATGGCCCAATGGCCAATATGATGATCTAGCAATAAGTATCCACAATGTATTCAACCAGAAGGTCACACAAAGATTTTGGGTGCCTCCAAATGTTCTTTTGGGTAAGCTAGGATTCCTTAGGTGCACAAGAGCAGCCTGAGTTTCCCCTTCACTCTTCATTCTTCCCCTCCATTCACCAGGATTGTTCCTAAAGGCAACCTGCTCTTGGAGGAATACAGGAAGAAATGCTCCCACTTTGACTCATTTCTACCATTCTTATAATTGTGGATTACAGTTGTTGTCCCTGTATACACTCACACACTTATAGTACTATGACACAAGTGTGTAGGGAAGCATACCAAACCTTAGAGGTTATTTCTTAAAAGAAGAATTTTTACTTGTAAGAAATAACAGGCAAAATCCTGCATCAGAGACTGTGATGTGTAACCTTATGAAGGCAGTGTTATATTGCTGCCATGATACACAACCATACTAATGAACTGTGACAATGGAGAATGGGCCATCACACAAGATGTCCCAATGTGCAATGTGTATTAATACACTACATTTCCCAATGTGAAATGTGTCCTGAAGCACATGTCCCAATGGATAATGTATACAGCACGTTGCGTATCAGGACACGCTGTGCATTGGGAAATGTGGTTCATTGGGATTTTTATATGGTGGCCATGCTGTTAGTTCCATTTGGACAATGGGACAAAAGATGTAGCTGTGTCACCGATCTCCTCCTGAGAATACAAGCATTGCACAACATCACAATTCACTTCTATGTGACCGTAAGCCAATTTACAATGACTTTTCTAGGACCAAGGTGCACAGGAAAGGATGTTGTTTCTGGATGCTTCCCAGCTGTTTCTGATTTTGGTGACCCTAAAGCAAGCCCATCATGTTGTTGTTTTTCTCAGCAAGATTGGGACAGGAGAGTTACTCTGTTCATTGAGATGCACTGATGTATTCATGCACATGTGTCCATGCACACATCGCCACCACTGAATAATATAGGATGGAAAAGTCCACATTTTTTGCCATTCACAGGGAGGCCAGAACCAATCATCTAGGGATGGGAAGGATCCACTGTGCAATGTAACTGGCCTGCATTAGTCTGTATGCAAATAATTATCTAACCTCTTTATAGATTTTTATTTGCTATAAAGCAGTTAAAATGGTATATCTATACTTGAGCAGGGGTGAGCATAGTGCTGCAGATGGGCTGCATGTACCTCCTGGAACCCTTTTCTGTGGCCCTGAAGCCCCATCCTGTATTGCAAAATCTTTCTAATACTCCATTTTAAAAAACCACATCCAGGCAATGTTTGTCCCAAAACCATACAGAAAGCCCCCTATGTGTAAAAACATTTTTTAAAATCCAGTGTCACCCCACAATCTCCCTTGAATCCCATACTATCTGCAAATATCACAATTTTCCTCTGCAGTTGTTCTCAAGATGGTGATAGGACATGACATAATGTAACTCCTGCCACCATTTTGGGAGTGACTACAGAAGAAAATGGAAGTATTTAGGCTTGCTGTGGAGGCGTATGGCCTCCATAGCAGCTCTCGAGGGGCTGTGGCACCTCCAGGGAGAGACACAAATAGTCCTCTGGCCCTCTGTTGTTTGCTATGTGCATTTACTAGTCTTGGCACTTCACAATGACTTCTGTGTATGGTTATCCTTTATATTGTTCAGTTCGGCACAGTACGGTCAGCTCTTCATAACCACGGATTCTTTATCCATGGATTCAATAAGCCAAGGCTTGAAAATATTTTTAAAATAGATAAAATCCAAAACGCAAACCTTCATTTTGCCATTTTATATAACGGACACCATTGCACTATGCTACTGTACTTAATGGGACTTGAGGATCCATGGATTTTAGCATCCATGGGGGGTCCTGGAACCAAATCCCAAAGGCTACCAAGACCCCAATCTATATCTGTTAACATAGTAAAATGTCTGTGTCCTTCCTTTGAGGAACTCAATCACATGTATCAACTCTTAGGCAACAGTTTTAATGCAATTTCTCTTTGTGCCTGTTACGGTGGGAATCAGTAATTAGTAAACTTACAGTGATGGAGACAACAGCCAGAAGTTCAGTAGCTCAGATATGCTGTTTATTTGCTATAGCAAAGAGACTGACCCTTTGAATCACTTCAAGAAGAGCCAGCATTGGAGGTAGGCTGGTGGCTCTCCTTTATGCACAGAAACCACAGAAACCACAAGCTGTGACAAGTGTTCAGTTTGACCAGACAATTACACCATGTCTCATTCTTAGTTTCTGCAACTTAAGCTAGCAACCTAAGCAAGTCTATATTTGCAATCCTTAGTGTAGCATCAGTAAACTAGCAAGTTAACATGTGGCCCCCTTGTCCCCCATGTCTCCCCCTCCCCTATATATTTCCCGTTAGTCTAACCGCAGGACAGAAATTTCCCGTACAGCGAATGTCCAGTATACTACCTATGCAATTTTGGTTATCCCTTGTCACACATCTCTTACAGTTAGGTTTGGCAATTTCTTGTCACATAGCAACTTTGAATTGTCAATGGCTTCTAGTTATCATTTATTACTTTTAGCCCTTAATTTAGCCTCCTTTTTACCCTATCATTCCTTTCTTAAATATAGAACTCTATCCTTTAGGTTTTTAACCCAGGGAAAGCCCTGAGCATCCAACAAAGCTAATAATACTGTTATCTGCAAAATCAGAAAAGTGCCAGTCCCTATGTCCTTTGCACCAAACATTCCCAATATCAATTAACTAGGGGTCAGACAAGTTTGCTCCGATTTCAAGAATTAAACTCTGATGCATGTTTGCCCCATACAGTTATGTAACACAGAAGGTGGAGCTGAATTCAGCTCTTATTAAATACATGGAGCACCGGCAAGATAAGACAGAAAGTCTACACTCTGCTTAGGGAGCAGAACAGGTGGCAAAGCATCATGGAGTTAGCTGGTGCAGTCACCTTCTTCCTTGTCATCTACGTCTCTTGCCTTGCATTCATAACTGCAAAGAGGAAACTGTCACAGAAGGGAAGGCTTCCTCCTGGTCCCACTCCTCTTCCTCTAATTGGGAATTTCCTACAGATCAAGGCAACAGAAACTTTAAAATCTCTTCTGAAGGTAAGTGATTGTCCCTTGAAAGCACAGCATTTGCATGCCAGGGATGATGTTTCTCTTGGGGTGGAATATCTGGGTGACACCTGAGGTTTATCTGATGCTTGATTTATATGATACTTGTATTAAAATTTTCACACTCTTGGTTTGAGGGATGTGATCCCAAAGGCAGCTATGGACTACTTTGTTGTGATCTCGAAGACAATACTTTGCTTGCTTTCTCTCCCAGTGGCAAAAAGTGTCTGGGCTGGATTTTAATGCAGTTTGAATCAGAGTTAAATGCCCCTCTCAACAAGTCATTCTCTGCTCAAATCTGCATCTCATGCTTTACCTGAAACAGGGATACCTCTCTAAAGAGTTCAGATTAGTGATCATTTATATATTTCAGAATGTGTTTAAATGAGTGTGCGTTAATGAGATAAGATGCATGAAATGTGATTATACAGGTGTCTCTCCGTTTGTAAAGACTTCATATACACAACCCTTGCTTACTTGCGAGGAGTAAATGAAGGGGATTAAAATGGGGCATGCGCCCTTATTCAAGCCTATGGGGCTTGAATATGTGTGTGTTTCCATTTTTGCAGAGAGGGGGGTCTGGAACAGATCCCCCACGAAAACAGAGGGCTGACCGTACTTTGGTTTTTTCCCTTGGTGTTGAATAAAATTTTTTTTAAAAGGGCGGGGGAATTTATTGCATGTCTTAATAATCCAACTTAGACCTGCCGTGTTGATAAGGATAAGGTTGGATATTATCACACGGAAAATGCCACTGATGCCACCGCCCAGCTGAATCCTGGCTAACTTCTGGCTGGAAGCTGCTCTCATCCAGCCTCTTTTCAAAACCAGGAATCTCCCAGCTTTGCAAATCGGTTGGCTGAGCGCAGCTTCTAGCCGGAGGTTAGCCAGGATTCAGCTGGATGGTGGCATCGGTGGCATTTTGCGTGTCATAATACCCGACTTTACCCTGAAAGAGACTTCAACGCTGCAGGGGTAAGTCGGGGGTTTTAAGCCAAGTAATAAACTCCTAAGAGTCAGTCTACTCTGCAATGTCTGATTTAGTTATACACTAGAGAGACTGCCTTCCCTCTGTCCCTTTCTGCTATAAGACTCTAAGCTCTGGTCCCCCTGCATTTGAGCTGTAGGAGAGAACCATGACTAAAGGCATCATTATAAAAGGTCTGCCTATATTATAACAATATTGTGCCCACATAACGGGTTATTTTCCTATGCAGCTGAGTGAAAAATATGGTTCCGTGTTCACCGTCTATTTTGGATCTCGTCCAATTGTGGTCTTATGTGGACACAAAGCTGTGAAGGAGGCCCTCGTCGACAGGGCAGAAGAATTCAGTGGAAGAGTAACCAACGCTACTTTGAAACGAACTTTCGAAGAACTTGGTGAGGCATCTCCAATGGCTTTGCAAGGATGGCTCCCACCTTTTTCTCTCCTTCCTGTATGCCCCTTCCATTTCTTTCTTGTTTCCTGCAGGTTTGATCTTTGCCAACGGAGAGCGTTGGAGGCAAATGCGCCGATTCTCACTCACCGTCTTGAGGGATTTTGGAATGGGGAAAAAGTCAATTCAAGAGCGGATCCAGGAGGAGGCCCAGTTCCTGCTGGAGGAGTTTCGGAAGACAAAGGGTGAGTTGAGATGTAATGAATATTAATACATTTTCTCATTCCCAGCAAGAAAAGGGCGTTTCTCCATTCCTCCAGTTTTTGATTTTCTGTTAATTTTGTGCAAAACACTATGGCTGAGATCCTCCAATGGGAGATGTACCAATGATGGCATAGCTACATAGACTCTATATCACTGTTAGCATTAGAAATTTATATTCCTTACCTTCAGGACAGTTGAGATATTATCTAAACCATCTATCTCCTTCCTGATCCCAACTTTCCTGATGTTGGGCTAAAAATCCCATCCTCCCCAAATATCTGGAAGACACCAGGTTACCAGGAGTATCTGCAGTGAAGTGACTCCCCTCCTTTCTCTTTGTCCTTGTACTTTAGAGAAGCCATTTGATCCCACCTACTTTCTCAGCCGGGCCGTGTCCAACGTCATTTGCTCCATCGTTTTTGGGGACCGTTTTGACTATGAGGACAAGGAATTCCAGTCCCTCATGGAAATGATGAACAACAGCTTCCGGGAAATGAGCAGTGCTTGGGGCCAGGTACTCCAAATCCTCTTCCCTCTGTTGACTGGAAAAAGGAGGTGGATTACCTACCACCTACCAACTGAGAAAAAGGTTTCCACCCCAGAAATTTTAAGCTAGCCTTGACACTAACATACCAGACCCATATGTTAATCGCATGTCTTTAGCTGACTGGATAATACACCTACAATCAATGGATTCTTTATCTTTTCCTATACACAGCAGAGCTATCCAGAATTCCTCAAGATTCAGGCCTTATGAACATGTATGTTGTTGGTCTGCTACCTAGGAAATACTCACTTTGAAGAGAAGGATATATCTTTAGGAAGTCTAAATGGTGCATTTCATATGATGCCCTCTATGCAGGTGGCACACAAAGGCTGAGATCCCATGTTGGCACTTAACTCAGTGGCATGTTCAGTTTCATATTTTCCCATGGGCTAGAAATTGTCAGCCCCTAGGAGGGATTCCTGCTGCTTTCACTTATTGTTGAGAAAGAGAAGGAAGATGGTAAAGAACCATAGAGAAACAGCTTGTTTTAGCTTAGTCACGAGGAGGAGAAATGGGGTGCACCCACTTTTTCCTTCACCGGAGAGATCGGAGCAGTTCGACCAACATGGTCTAGATCGACTCCCACCGTCCTTCTCTTTCTCCTTTCCCAGTGATATATGACAATAAAAGGGGCCTTTCCTAGGAACTGATATTGGGCCGGTGATGGGAGGTTTTTTTGGTTCAACTTGCAAGGGCAAATGAATAGGATTGTGCCTGCCACCTAAAATGGGACATTGGCAAGTGAAAGTTGCACTTTTGTGCACATAAGACATTAACAGGATACCACCTGTCACTACCAGCTAAGCCTGACTTGTTTTCTCATGCAGGTCTATGACATGTATTTCAACATCCTGAAGTATTTCCCAGGGCCTCACACCAAAATCTATGACACCCTGGAAGACATGAAACGCTTACTTGCCAAGAAAATACAGAAGAATAAAGAGACATTTGACCCTGACTTCCCACGACACTTTATCGATTGCTTCCTCATCCAGATGGAAAAGGTATTTTGGGGGGGTTATGAAAGGGGTGAGGATCTGCCAACTCCATGCAACTTGCAATGGCCGTGATGGCACAAAGTGATGACACAAAGCGCATTGTTTGTTTTCTCTCACTCAGTTCACCCTCAAGAGAGAACATACTTTCCTTTTCTTGCGGCCAATGGAGTGTTCTCACAATGTTTTCCCTGTTTCCAGGAGAAAGACAAGCCATCCAGTGAATTTAACGACATGAACTTATTGATCACAACCCTTAACCTCTTCTTTGCTGGAACAGAGACAGTCAGCTCTACCTTGAGATACGGATTCCTATTTCTGATGAAATATCCTGAGGTTCAAGGTATGCAAGGATGAGGATGGAGAACATTATTTAAGTATTCTCCCTACAATTGGAAGCCATTCCCTGGGAATCCATTTTCATGATACCTCTTAAAACTGGTATTCAGAGAGTTGCTGTCTCTGAACCCTAGATATTCCATTTGGTTATATTGAATTTAGAATAGCAGCTCCCTTGAGGAATTAAAATCTTTGGAACTGATTCAGTGAATTCATTTGACAGCAAAAGTGCATGAAGAAATTGACCGAGTGATTGGAAGGAACCGCGTCCCAAACATTGAAGACCGGAGCCAGATGCCTTATGCAGATGCTGTCATCCATGAAATACAGAGGTGCAGTGATCTGATTCCCATGGATGTACCCCACATGGTTATTCGTGACACTGAATTCAGAGGATACATGATTCCCAAGGTACAAACACTGGGCACAGCAGATAAAACCCAGCAGTTTTCTTGTTATGAAATGTTAGACTATTTTGATGGAATATTCCATTTTCCCCCAAGCTATCCATCATTTGCCAAGGCAGAATGTTTTCATATAGCTGAAGATTTGCCTATTGACATGTTTACTGGTGGATGTTGTGTCTAGTGCTATAAATGGTTATTAGGGAGTGGGAAAAGGCATTTGACACCATTGAGTTGGATAGTTTTGTCCCAGAATGGCTTTTAGTCATGATGTTCAAAAAGAGGTTCTGAAAATGAAAATTTCAGAGCTCAGTTTTACCTCCAGAGTCTGGACCACACAGTTATCTAGGACCCTGAATTCGCAAGCTATGTCATCCCCAAAGTACAAAGAACAGTGAAAGGTCCAGGGAAAGGTAGACTACAGGAATAGAGTGTCTTGAAACAATGAACAATATTGATGGGAAGTTATGTTTTGTCAGTTTGCTAATCTGCTCCTGGTGAAAATAGCTTTAACTTGGAACATCAGAAGAAGTAAATGAAGTGTAGAGTCAAGTACAGATAGTCTCAACTGATCCAACATCTTTGCACTGAACATTTAAATGGAAATCATGGGCCACCGATGGATGGTTGACAACATTTAGCTCTAAAAACTGCTGTTGCCATTACTGAAATTTAGAATTTCTCATCGCAGCCCTCTTTCTTTTCTTTTCCAGGGGACAGAAATCTACCCTTTGCTCAGCAGTGCCCTTCATGACCCCACGATGTTTAAAAGGCCCTTTGCTTTCAGCCCAGAGAACTTTCTGGATGAAAACGGACGCTTCAAGAAGAACGAAGCCTTTGTCCCATTCTCCTCAGGTACGGCCCTTCCATGCAATCCACAAGATTTTATAAGTGAGGCAGGTGATTGTACAGCAAAGGCCTCCCTTATCAGAAGATACTCCATAGAAAGCTATTTACTATATAGTCTCATGTATAAGTCTAGAAATTTAGTACACAAAAAAATTGACCAAAAAAACCTGAGTCGACTTATCCATGAGTCAATGTAAGTACTGTGTCTTAACTCTTATTTAAAAGAAGCAAGTATTCCTCAGTGAAAAACAAGCGTATAATCTGTACTGAAAGCACCGACCACCTCTACTCTCTCATCCATCCAGCATTAAATGTGAGCACAAAGAGTTATGTCTGCTGGAACTTTGTAAGTCCTTTGACATTGTTGTGTTTTGCTTCATCTTTTCGATCCTTTGCTATATGCACCTAAGCTTTACCCTCATTCACGGGTCATAGCAAAATCCATAATTTTGCCCCCAGAACCTGCCCTCAATTTATGCATGAGGTTGACCTATAGTCAAGAATATACAGCATATCCTTCCCTATATGATGATTCTTCTTTTTTGCTTGCAGGGAAACGGATCTGTGCGGGTGAAGCATTGGCCCGAATGGAGCTATTCCTCTTCTTCACCACCGTCCTGCAGAGTTTTGAGCTGAAGCCCCTTATTCCCCCAGAAGATATTGACACAACTCCTCAGGAGAGTGGCCTTGGCACAATCCCACCTTTCTACCAGCTCTCCATTGTCGCACGCTAACCCATAGGTCACATTGCCCATGGTCATTGCTCTCTTACAAACACTGGATTCCTCAATTCCATCAGCGGAGACCTTTCATTCTGTTTTCTGGCTCAACTTGCAATTTGTTTGCTTTTAAAGTTTGCATCCACAGATTAGGACTTGTTCAAATGGGGTGCTCTTGAGAATCCTAGATGGAGAGGGAGGATGCTCATGGTTCATTCCAGAGTATTATATCTGCTTTTGACTATTACAGACTATTATATCTGCTTTTATATCAGCCAAAGGAATGTGGTGCCATCTTTGATTTTTGTATCTGTACCTAATGAGTGTGTAAGCCTAGAGACTGCTGTGAAAGATAAAATATAACAACACGGCATCAAGTGTTCGATTTTTGGCTTCAGGTTTATCGTAGGATTTTGGTGTCAGGTTTATCATAAGATGTTATGCCATCTTCTCTGTTTTTTGTATCTGTACCTAAGGAGTGTGTAAGTGTTGAAAATGCCATAAAAAATAAAATCCGCTTCCGAGCTCAATATAAGGCGTTGGTTATTACCTATAAAGCCCTAAATGGCTTGGGCCCAGGATACCTGAAGGACCGCCTCTCTCCGTACATTCCGCCTCGCACCCTCAGAACATCTGGGCAGCAACTACTGAAGGTGCCTGGGGCTAGGTTATCTTCTACTTCAAGAAGGTCCTTTTCCACGGCTGCCCCAGCCCTTTGGAACACGCTGCCCACCGAGCTCCACTCATCTACCACCCTGGCCCAATTTAGGAAGGGTCTCAAAACCTTCCTATTCAATCAGGCATTCCTCGATTAAATATCCTGTGGGCCTCCCTCCTCTCCCGTGGCCGTGAGGTTGGGCTAAGGGGCTTTTTATTGTTTTTAAGATTTATTGTCTATGTTTTTAATCTTTTGTATGTTGTTTGCACGATGATGCACTCTGTAAGCCGCCCTGATCGCTTGGAAGGGCGGGATACAAATAAAAATTTTATTATTTATTATTTTTATTAAAAACGCATCAAGTATTTGATTTTGGCTTTCCCAAAGGATTGGGAAATGTTGTTCATTGAGATTTTTATATGGTGGCCATGCTGTTAGTTCCATTTGAACATTGGGACAACATATGCAGCTATGTCACTGCTCTCCTCCTGAGAATACAAGCACAACATCATAATACACTTCTACATAATCATACACTAGTTTACAATGACTTTTATAGGACCAAGGTGAACAGGAAAGGATGTTTCTTTTTGTGTGCCTTCCAGCTGTTTATGATTTTGGTGACCCTAAAGCAAGTCCATCATGTTGTTTGTCTCACCAAGACTGGTACAGAAGAGATGCACTGACATGTCCATGCATGTGGGCATAGTGCTGCAGATGGGCTGCAAGTACCCCATGGAACCACTTTCTGTGGCCCCTGAAGCCCCATCGCATATTGCAAATGCTCCCTTTCCCCCCCCAAAAGCACATTTTCACTTAATTGTTTACCCAAAACCATGCAGAAAGCAGCCCATGTGTAAAAACATATTTTAAAACCCAATATCACCTTGCAATCCCCCTTGAAAACCATACTACCTGCAAATATCATCATTTTCTTCTGCAGTTGTTCTCAAAATGGTGATAGGACATGACATAGTGTAACTCCTACCACTATTTTCAGAGAGACTACAGAGGAAATTGGAAGTATTTAGGATTACTGTGGAGGAGTATGGCCTCCATAGCAGCTCTTGAGGGGATGTGGCACCTCCGGGGAGAGACACAAATAGTCCTCTGGCCCCCACACAGTTGTCCACAGTTGCAGGGTCAGGTGTTGCTTGCTATGTTCACTTACTAGTCTTGGCACTTCAGAATGACTTCTGTGTATGGGTATCCTTTATATTGTTCAGTTTGGCACAGTACAGTCAGCCCTCCCTAACCACGAATTCTTTATCCATGGATTCAACTATCCAAAAATATATAAAATCCAAAAAGCAAATCTTGATTTTGGCATTTTATCTGAGGGACCCCATTGTACCATGCCACTGTATTTCACATGACTTGAGCATCTCTGGGTTTTCGCATCCATGGGGTGGGTGGGTCCTGGAATCAAATCCCAAAGGATACCAAGACTCCAATGGGAAGCCATTGAAATCCATAAACACCTGGATAATTTCAACCAGAAAGAAGAAACCCTTAAAGTGAACAAAGTTTGACTACCAGTCCTGAGGAATAGCAAAATCAGGACTCAGCAAATGCAAAGGGGAAACCACCCAGCGTCAGGGTCTTTCCCAGCAGACAATGATTGCCAATTAGCAGACATTAATCCTCTTTGCATATCCTCCCACCCTGAGGCCCTGACATCAACAACAGAACAATACATAGATTGACATGGAGATCACTCCTCCCTACCCAGAGTCACACAGTAAATGTATATGCAACTCTCTTCCATGCCAGTATTCTCTGAAGATGCCAGCCACAGATGCTGGTGAAACATTGGGAATAAACCCTTCAAGAACATGGCAGCATAGCCCGAAAAAGCCCACATAAAACTCACTGTATATTTATTAATGTCTGTGTCCTTCCTTGGAGGAAATCAATCCCATTTTCCAACTCTTATTGAACAGTTTTAATGCAATTTCTCTTTGTGCCCTTCTGAAATATAGAATTCTACTGCTCTTTGGGTCCCTCCACTCCCCAATCCTTTCAGTTTCCAACCCTGAGCATCCAGAAAAGCTAATAATACCGTTATCTGCAAAAAGAGAAAAGTGTCAACCTCTATGTCCTTTGCACCAACTATTCCCAATGTTGATTAACCAGGGGTCAGACAAGTTTGTTCCAATTTCAAGGAATAAACTCTGATGCATGTTTGCCCCATAAAGTTATACAACACAGAAGGTGGGGCTGAATCCAGCTCTCATTAAATACATGGAGCACCAGCAAGATAAGACAAGGTCCAGACTCTGCTTACGGAGCAGAACAGGTGGCAACCTTCATCATGGAGTTAGCTGGAGCAGTCACCTTCTTCCTTGTCATCTATGTCTTTTGCCTTGCCATCATAACAGCAAAGAGGAAACTTTCACAGAAGGGAAGGCTTCCTCCTGGTCCCATTCCTCTTCCTCTGATTGGGAATTTCCTGCAGATCAAGTCATCGGAAACTGTAAAATCTCTTCTGAAGGTGAGTGATTGTCCCTTGAAAGCACAGCATTTGCATGCCAGGGACGATGGCATATCTAAGGAAACTATCAGGATTGACCAAAGGCTCAGGCTATCTCCTTACACTTCTTGCATTCTCTTGAATAGACATCAGTGGAATCTTTCCTTCCCATTGCAGTTGCTCCCAAATAATCATGAATCTCTTTCTTCCTTTGGTTTTTTTTGGTGATATTCTCCCCGATCTCCTTCCCAAAAAAATAACTTCATCCAACCCCTCCTCATCCTTCTGTTTGCTAGTGGAGGGTCCATCTTAAAGGATTCAACAGTGTTCTTTATCTGGATAAATTTCAAATTAGCTTTGATTTTCCTTCCTTTTATATTTTGCATTCCCCCTCTCCAACCACTTTAAAGACCGTTTGGGGCTTTGGTATCCAACCCTTTGGAAATTCTTCATGAATGTGGTTCAGTTTCCCAGCAATACCAATCCTTGCTTTCTGATCACCAACATTTAGATCACACAACACTCCACTTCTCAAAAACTGTTGATGACCACCAAAAAAGCCCTTTGAAAGCCAAGTCTGGTGATATTTGAAATTGCCTCTAAACATTGAAATCACCAACATTTTCTGAAATGGGAGGCAATCCAACTTTTCTCGGTGTTATAGTTTGGGTTGTTTTTACACTAGATTTACCCAGCTCCCCAGTTAAAGAATATTTTTCGACATCGGTTCTGCTCCATTAAGAAAGATTCAGTGGTTAAAAGTGCATTTGTCCTAGGCAGAAATATCACAAACGCTTATGTAATATTTCCCCTTTGTCCTCCCAGTTTTTCTTTCCCTTCCTGGTTTGATTCCTTCATTAAAATCTCCACACTCTGCCTTTTTATTTGAGTGATGTGATCCCAAAGGCAGCTATGGTCTACTTGGTTGTGGTCTTGAAGGCTTTACTTGGGTTTCTTTCTCTCTCTCAATGGTGGAAAGTGGATGGCGTTGGATTTTTATGCACAAAATAGACTGAGCCAAACGAATTAAATGCCCCTCCCAACAAACCATTGAATGGTCAAATCTGCATCCCATGCTTTAAATGAAACAAGGATTCCTCATTAAGATTCAGTCTACTCTGTAATGTCCGATTTAGTCATAAACTAGAGAGTCCTCCTTCCCTTTGTCCCTTTCTGCTGCTGGGCTCTAAGTCCTGGACCCTCTGCCCTTGAGCTGCAGGAAAAACTGTTTCCAAGGACATCATTACAGAAGGTCTGCCTATACCATAACAATATTGTGCCCACATAACAGGTTACTTTCCTATGCAGCTGAGTGAAAAATATGGTCCCGTGTTCACTGTCTATTTCGGAACACGTCCAGTTGTTGTCTTATGTGGTCACCAAGCTGTGAAGGAGGCCCTGATAGACAAGGCAGACGAATTCAGTGGAAGAATAACCAACCCTACTCTGGAACGGACCTTCGATGGATATGGTGAGGCATCCCCAATGGCTTTGCAAGGATGGCTCCCACCTTTTTCTCTCCTTGTATGCCCTTCCATTTCTTTCTTGTTTCCTACAGGGGTGGTCTTTGCCAACGGAGAGCGTTGGAAGCAACTGCGCCGATTCTCTCTCACCGTCTTGAGGGACTTTGGAATGGGGAAAAAGTCCATTCAAGAGCGGATCCAGGAGGAAGCCCAGTTCCTGCTGGAGGAGTTTCGGAAGACTAAGGGTGAGTTGAGATGTTATTAATACATTTTCTCATTCCCAGCAAGAAAATAGTGTTTCTCCATTCCTCCAGTTTTTTATTTTCTGTGAATTTTGTGCCAAACACTATGGCTGAGATCTTCCACTTGGAGATGTAGCAAAGATACATAGCTACAATGACAAGTACAATAGCAAGACTACAATTCCTATGCACCCTCCTCAACCCCCATGTTTTAAGACATTTAGCAGACACAACTTAAAGATGCCAGAGAATGGGATGGTGAACAATGGCGCATACAGACCTCTGTTTGAATGTGGGGCATGTTGCAACATCAGTTGTTACAGAAGGTTTCTCTCACCGCCAGAGGGATTTTTCTTCTTCTCAAATTTGGACCGGATTGACATGTTTTACCTCAACACCTACCTAAATGTTCCTGATGCAAAAACATGGAGACTTCTTGAGGAATCCATTGGCCTCTTCCTACAAAGAGGAATGGAGACATACTGGATTGCAAAAGAGAGGCCCCTGTTGAGATTCAAATGGACTTTAAATTCCCTGGACTTTGTACAATTGCCGCATGGCCATGTTCACTCAGTTCATACTGCAGTAGTTATAACAGTAATTATAGTATTATAGTATTCATACTATTGTATGATATGTTCAGTATTAATATTCTGTACAGTTGTTACCTCTAGAATTTGATACTCCTTACCTTCAGGACAGTTGATACCAACCTTCCAGGTGTGCTGGACTAAAAATCCCACCCTCCCAAAACATCTGGAGGACACCAGGTTGCTAACAGTACCTGCAGTGAATTGATTCCCCATCCTTTCTCTCTTTAGAGAAGCCGTTTGATCCCACCTACTTTCTCAGCCGGGCGGTCTCCAACGTCATTTGCTCCATCGTTTTTGGGGACCGTTTTGACTACGAGGACAAAGAATTCCAGTCCCTCATGGAAATGATGAACAACAGCTTCCGAGAAGCGAGCACAGCCTGGGCCCAGGTACCCCAACAGAAAACAGTGAATCAGCTACCACCTACCATTGAAAAACTGAGGGACCTTTCCCAGGAACTGAGTGATGGGAGGGTTTTCTGTTTGAAGTGCAAGGGCAAGTAAATAGCTCTCCGCCTGCCATCTAAAATGTGATATTAACAAGTGTAAGCTGCACATTTGGGCACATAACTCATTAACAGGATACCACCCAAAGAGATGTCTCTATGTTTGTGTGTCTCTGTGTGCACCTAGCCCACCTGAAACAAAATGGGATGACCAGCCCTAGAAATTCTCCTGGATCAAGCTAGGAAAGCTCTGATGATGCCAGGGAAGAATGTGGCTGGTCACCACCAGCTAAGCATGTCTTGTTTTCTCATGCAGTTGTATGACATGTATGTCAACATCCTGAAGTATTTCCCAGGGCCGCACACCAAAATCTATGACATCCTGGAAGACATGAAAAGCTTCATTGCCAAGAAAATACAGAAGAATAAAGAGACCTTTGACCCTGACTTCCCACGAGACTTTATCGATTGCTTCCTCATCCAGATGGAAAAGGTGTGCTTTAGTTGCATATTCTTGTATAGGAGGGGATTAGATTAGATGGCCTTCATGATGACTTCCAACTCTATAATTCTATTATTCTAGTCACAAAGGAAGCATATAACTCATCTAGTCACAGATCACCCTTAGCAACAAAAGCACTTTCCCATTCTTGTTGTCAATGGTCCTTTCTGGAGTGTTCTCACAATGTTTTCCCTGTTTTCAGGAAAAAGACAAGCTATCCAGTGAATTCAATGACACAAACTTATTGATCACAACCCTTAACCTCTTCTTTGCTGGAACAGAGACAGTCAGCTCTACCTTGAGATATGGATTCCTATTTCTGATGAAATATCCTGAGGTTCAAGGTATGTAGGGAAGGGATGGAAAAAAGTAAGTTCAGCATCCTCCTATAACTAGAAGCCACTCCCTGGAAATACAGAGAGAGGCCTCACATACATTTTCAGGATACTTCTTGAAACTGGTATTCAGAGGGTTTCTGTCTCTGAACCCTGGAGTTTCCATTTGGTTATAGTGAATTTAGAAACTCGGGTCCCTTTAGGAATTAAACATCTTAGAATAAATTCAGTGAATTCATTTGACAGCAAAAATGCATGAAGAAATTGATCGAGTGATTGGAAGGAACCGTGCCCCAAACATTGAAGACCGGACCCAGATGCCATATACGGATGCTGCAATCCATGAAGTACAGAGATTCAGTGATCTGATTCCCATGGATCTGACCCACATGGTTATTCGTGACACTGAATTCAGAGGATACATGATTCCCAAGGTACAAACACTGGGCATAGCGGATAAAATCCAGAAATGTGTTGTCATTGAAGTGTTCGAAAATTTAGATGGAATATTCCATTTTTGTAAAGCCATTCATCATTTGTCAAGGCAGCATGCCTGTCTTCATACAGACCAAAATTTGGCTATAGACATTGTTTATTGGTGGATGTTGTGGCTATTGCTATAAATGGTTATTAGTGAGTAAGAAAAGGCATTTGACACCCATGAGTTTAATAGTTTTGTCCCAGAATGGCTCTTAGTCATGAGATTCCAAAACAGGTTCTGAAGACGAAAATTTCAGAGCTCAGTTTTACCTCCAGAATCTGGACCACATACTTATCTAGGACACTGAATTCGCAAGCTATGTCATCCCAAAAGTACAAAGAACTGTGAAAGGTCCAGGGGAAGGTACACTACAGGAATACAGTGTCTTGAAACAATGAACAATATTAATGGGATGTTATGTTTTGTCAGTTTGACCATCTGCTCCTGGTGAAAATAGCTTTAACTTGGAGCATCAGAAGAAGTAAATGAAGTGTAGAGTCAAGTACAGATAGTCTCAACTGATCCAACATCTTTGCGCTGAACATTTAAATGGAAATCATGGGCTACCGATGGATGGTTGACAACATTTAGCTCTAAAAACTGCTGTTGCCATTCCTGTAACTTAGAATTTCTCATCTCAACCTTCTTCCTTTTCTTTCCCAGGGGACAGAAATCTACCCTATGCTTACCAGTGCCCTTCATGACCCCACAATGTTTAAAAGGCCCTTTGCTTTCAGCCCAGAGAACTTTCTGGATGAAAACGGACGCTTCAAGAAGAACGAAGCCTTTGTCCCATTCTCCTCAGGTACGGCCCTTCCATGCATTTTTCCAATGAGGTGAACATCCAAATGCCTGGATTTTGATCCTATGAATGTGGGTGTCCTTGATCTCTCACAGCAAACTTTGAGTCTGATGTATCCATTACCTTATATCAACGAATCCACAGATTTTCTGATATAAAATTCTTTACACTTTGGCATTTAGTTTGGCATTTCTGCACAGAAATTGCTGTAGATGGAGACTTCTTCGACAAAAATGTGTGTGTGGTTGTTTGAAGGGAAAGCAGCCCTTTCTGCCCTGAATCCCCAAACTTTTTGCAGTCAGGCAGGCAGTACAGATCCACCAGAAAAGTAATTCAGACTAGCCCCAGAACTTGCCCATGAGGTTGACCTATAGTCTAGAATATACGGTATATCCTTCCCTGTGTGATGATTCTCCTTTTTTGCTTCCAGGGAAACGGATCTGTGCGGGTGAAGCTTTGGCCCGGATGGAGCTATTCCTCTTCTTCACCACCGTCTTGCAGAGTTTCGAGCTGAAGCCCCTTATTCCCCCAGAAGACATTGACACAACTCCTCAGGAGAGCGGCTTTGCCAACATCCCACCTTTCTACCAGCTCTCCATCGTCGCACGCTAACCCATAGGTCACATTGCCCATGGCCATTGCTCTCTTACAAACACTGGATTCCTCAATTCCATCAGCTGAGACCTTTCGTTCTGTTTGCTGGCTCACTTGCAGTTTGTTTGCTTTTAAAGCTTGCATCCACAGATTAGGGCTTGTTCAAATGGGGAGCTCTTGACAATCTTAGATGGAGAGGGAAGAAGCTCATGGTTTATTACAGGCTATAATATCTGCTTTTATATCAGCCAAAGGAATGTGGTGCCATCTTCCTTGTGTTTTGTATCTGTACCTAATGAGTGTGTAAGCCTTGAGACTGCGTTGAAAGTTAAAATATAACAACACGGCATCAAGCGTTTGATTTCTGGCTTCAGGTTTATTATAGGATTTTGGCATCAGGTTTATCACAGGATGTGATGCCATCTTCTCTGTTTTGGTATCTGTATCTAAGGAGTGTGTAAGCCTTGGAATTGCCTTGAAAAATAAAATATAATAACAACGCATCAAATATTTGATTTTGGCTTCAGGTTTATCATACGATAATACACAACTTTGTCTTAAGGACGACTTTTAATGTCTCAAACACAGCCAGACAGCCAGGTGAGTAACATCAGAAGCACATTGATCAATTATCAATAAGATGATCTAGCAATAAATATCCACAGTGTATTCAACCAGAAGGTCACACAAAGATTTGGGGTGCTTCCAAATGTTCTTTCAGGTATGATGGAACTCCTTGGATGCACACAGTATTTATCAAGAGCAGCCTGAGTTTCCCCTTCACTCTTCATTCTTCTCCTCCATTCACCAGGATTGTTCCCAAAGGCAACCTACTCTCAGAGCAATACAGGAAGAAATGCTCATTTCTACAGTACTTACAAACTGTAAATTACAATTGTTGTCCCTATAACACACATGCACACATAGTACCATGACACAAGTGTTTAGGGAAGCATACCAAAGCTTGGAAGTTATCTGTTACAGAAACAATTGTTACCCTTAAGAACACATAGCCAAAATCCTGCACCAGAGGCTGTGATTTATCATGTTATGATGGCAGTGTTATGTCACTGCCAAGATACACAACCATTGTAATGAACTTTGACAGTGGAGAATGGGGCACCACGTCAGGTGACTGAATGTGTCATGTGTACTGATATATAACATTTCCCAACGTTGGGCGGGTTATACAGTGACTATGCTGTTGGCTCCATTTACACAATGGGGCAACCTTCATTTTGCCATTTTATATAAGAGGCACCATTACACTATGCCACTTTATTTAATGGGACTTGAGGATCCATGGATTTTAGGATCCATGTGGGGTCCTGGAACCAAATCCCAGCAGATACCAAGACCCCACTGTATATTTGTTCATATAGTAAAATGTCTGTGTCCTTCCTTGGAGGGAATCAATCACATTTTCCAACTCTTATGCAACAGTTTTAATGCTATTTCTCTTTATACCTTTCTTAACTATATAATTCTACCACTCTTTGGGTCTCCCCCCTCCCCAATCCTTTCAGTTTCCAACCCAGGAAAAACCCTGAGATTCCAAGAAAGCTTATGAAACATTTATCTGCAAAAACAGTGGCAACTCCTATGTCCTCTGCATCAAATATTCACAATACCGATTAACCAGGAGTTGGACAAGTTGACTCCGATTTCAGGGATTAAACGCTGGTCACGTTTGGCCCCTGCAGTTATGCAACAGAGCAGGTGGGGCTGAATCCAGCCCAAATTAAATACATGTAGCACCAGCAAGATAAGACAGGGTCCAAACTCTGCTTACGGAGAAGAACAGGTGGCAACCTTCATCATGGAGTTAGCTGGTGCAGTCACCTTCTTCCTTGTCATCTATGTCTTTTGCCTTGCCATCATAACTGCAAAGAGGAAACTCTCACAGAAGGGAAGGCTTCCTCCAGGTCCCATTCCTCTTCCTCTGATTGGAAATTTCCTGCAGATCAAGTCATCGGAAACCTTAAAATCTCTTGTGAAGGTGAGTGAATCTACCCTGAAAAACAGCATGGGCATTGTGGATACAATGGCCAACCCTAGGAGATTATCAAGATTCACTGAATCTATCTCCTTATTCTTCTCCCACCACCATTCCTTCTCTTGAGCAGATCTCAGTGGAATCTTCCTTTCCCCATGCAGTCCTTCTCAAATAATCTTGAATCTATATCTTCCCGTGATCATCTAGATATTTCCCTAGGGCTCCATCCATCCAAAACATCTTCATCTGTCTATCCTATCCTTCTGTCTGCCTGCTGACATCTCCCTTAAAGGATAAGCGGCAAACTCAATGGTACTCTTTAGCTGGATCAGTTTCATTTGGGTTTGCAATTGTGTATAAAGGTTCTCACTTCTTTGAACTCTTCTGGATGGTGTTCTGTGAATCTTGGGACCTTTTTTATGTTGGTGTTGTATGTGCCTTCAAGTCAATTCCAAGTTAGGGCAAACCTGCCATAGCTTTTTTCTTGGCACGGTTCCTTGAGAGGTTTGCCATTGCCTTCCTTGAATGCTCAGAGAGTGCAACTTGGCCAAGTTCATCCAATGGGTTTCTATGGCTAACAGAAGAATCTTTGTCCAGCATTCAAACTCCTATACCATGCTAACTCTCAAAAGCTTGCTTACCTCTATGCAAACCTATATCATTCAGATTCTGTTGCTTTCATCTTAGGTTTTGCTGAGTGTTCTTCAGATTAACTTTGTAAAGAATTTGACGGTTTGGAAATTAAACACAAATCAAGATTCTGGGTCCTTTCAGAGGAGGCTCACTGAGATTATCACACACACCTTTTAAACTGCATTTAAAGTTGGAAAATCACCTTTGGTGATACATATTGCATGATGTCATATCAAATGCATAGCTGCTGTGTCTCCAAAGAATGGTTAGGGCATCCCTTTTCAGTGACAGGGGGAACCTTTCAATAATCTCCCAATTGTGCTGCAGTACCATTAATACTCAGGGACAAAATGTCATGCCGTGGCACTTCAAGTATTAGCAGTCACATGGTGTCAGTGTCTCCTCTCCCTCGTCCTCTACCTCTTGCTATTCCCAAGCAGGTATACAGTATTTCTTTTATTGCAAACCAGTATGTTTCCATTTTCCTTGACTAATGGGATTGTGATGAGAATGGGGCTCGTATAGTAATATCCTGGTTTTTGTTCTGGGACTCAGGAGGAAAGAATGGTCACCTTCCACTTCTTCCAGCAGACGCCATAATATTCAATAAAGCATAAAGCAAAAGGAAGGCAAAAGATTTTGCTTCTTTTCCTATGCAGCTGAGTGAAAAATATGGCCCTGTGTTCACCGTCTATTTTGGAATGCGACCGGCTGTGATCTTGTGTGGACATGATGCTGTCAAGGAGGCCCTGATAGACAAGGCTGAAGAATTCAGTGGAAGGAAAACTAATCCTACCCTGGAAAGGACATTCCATGGATATGGTGAGGCACTGAAAGAGTCTGTCCATGTCTTGAGATGTCGCAGGGAGATTGTTCTCTCTGTCTCATCATCTTCACAGGGACATTGGGTGGGAACATGGGAGAAGGCCTTCTTTTATAAGTCGCCTTACGTCCTTGACTAGGGGGAAATGGAAGAATGATGGTGATGGTGGTGGTGGTGGTGGTGATGATGATGATGATGATGATGATGATGATGATGATGATGATGACGACGACAATATAAACCAAGCTTGGTCTTGAAATAGTGGTCCATATCTTTCCTGGTTGCCATTCCATTTCTTTCCTGTTCCTTTCAGGGGAAGCATTTTCCAATGGAGACCGCTGGAAGCAACTGCGTCGGTTCTCCCTCACCATCCTGAGGAATTTTGGAATGGGAAAAAGAACCATAGAAGAGCGAATCAAAGAGGAAGCCCAGTTCCTGCTGGAAGAATTTAGGAAGACTAAGGGTGAGTAGGTGAAGGATCTAGGAGGGGGGCTAAGTTGGGCTTGACCTGCCCCTGTCCAGTGAAAGAAGAACCCCAAGCTCTTTAAAGCCAAGGCAGCTCAAGGAGACTTTGTGACCTTATTCTGTATTTCTTCATGTCTTGTGAGACGTCTTCTAGGCCAGCTTTTCCCATCTTGATGCTAGCTCTACAGATGTGCTGGAATGCATGCCGCACAATGCCCAGACATCTAGAGGTTGAATGGGGAGCTTCTGGACAGCACAACCCCAAGCTCTAAAACCAAGATGAGCCTTAAAAGCATCAATCTGCAGACTCTGAGGAGCCACCAGCTTGAATGAGATTTTTCTAGCAATGTACCTTCAGTGAAATGACTCCTCGTCTTCTCCCCCACTCTATCCTTGTACTTTAGAGAAGCCGTTTGATCCCACCTACTTCCTCAGCCGCGCTGTCTCCAATGTTATTTGTTCCATCGTTTTTGGGGACCGTTTTGACTATGCAGACAAGGATTTCCAGGCCCTCATGGAGATGATGAACAACAGCTTCCGGGAAATGAGCACCGCCTGGGCCCAGGTACCCCAAATTATCCTCCTTTTGCTGGCTGGGAAAAGGAGGTGGATCAGCTGCCACCAACCAAAGGTTTCCACCCTAGAAATTTTGATCTAGATTTGACACTACCATACTAGACCCATATGTTCTTCCTATGTGTTTGGGTGACTGTTTAATGCATCGGTAGTCACTAGTTCCTTACCAAGGAGGGATACTGCAAGTCACCCATTTGGCAGGTCTTCTCTCTCCCTGCAGTTCTATGACATCTATGACAGCTACCTGAAGTACTTCCCAGGACCTCACACCAAGATTGATGACATCCTAGAAGACATGAGGCTCTTCATTGCCAAGAGAGTGAAGAAGAACCAAGAGACTCTTGACTCCAATGTCCCACGGGACTTTATAGACTGTTTTCTCATCCAGATGGAAAAGGTATCATAATCCCTTCTGGGGGGGGGGGAACCAAAAGAACTTGATTTCCGAGGGCACATCTGGAAGGGAGACGGTACATCTGTATAGTAACCAATGTATTAAAAAGCCACAAAAAATAACCCACATTCTATAAGTGTCAGGTTTCTCTCTCTGCTCTTCCCATTATTCATCCCATCTTCTTCTTGCCCTCTGCATCATCCCTCTTTCCATTCCTTGCTACTGATCCTCTCTTATTACTTTCTTGGCACTCATGCCTACCTCCATCTCACATCTGCCTTCTCCTTCGCTGTTAGTGTTTCATCCCCATATTAGTTCCTTATGCGCAGCTATCTGTTTTCTGAAACTCTCACTGTAGATCCTGTCCTCCTCCTTCCTATCCACAGCAGACTTCTTCCCAGTCCTTGCCAATGGTCCTACCATTCACCTTCTCCACCCCAACCTCCCCCGCTATCCTTCCACTTTTATCTTCCCTGCTTTGGCTACTGTAATAAATTTGAAATGTAATAAATGGGGGTGATGTAAAATTGAGACTCATCTGTATGTAGGAAATTTCATTCACTTCCAAAGTTTTGCAAAACACAGTTACACACCACTTCACCAAATCACATTGCCCCAGCGAAAAAAGAATATTCTCCCTAGTTTGCATTCCAACTGCAAATTGATGATCAACTAGGTTATTGCAACAGCCAAGCATATAACCTATCTAGAATAATTTCACCCAGAGAACACAACACACTTTCCCGTGCTGACTGCCAACAGTCCTTCCTGAAATGTTCTCAGCATGTTTTGTTCTTTTCTACTTCTAGGAAAAAGACAACCCCTCGAGTGAATTTAACATCAAAAACTTGGAGCTCACCACACTTAACCTGTTCTTTGCTGGGACCGAGACAGTCAGCTCCACCCTGAGATATGGCTTTCTGTTTCTCATGAAATATCCTGAAGTGCAAGGTATTATTATTATTATTATTATTATTATTATTATTATTATTATTTTCATCTATATCTCACCATTAATCTCCTGGAGATCACTGGAAATCAGTCCAGTGTCCTTCTCCCGTTGTAGCAGACCTTTGGGAAACCAGTCTGAATATGCACACAATGGCCCTAACATGTGCTTTGTCTTCCTGCATTTGGTGGTATTCAGAGGCGCACTCCCCTCCAATCAGAGAGGTTTAATTTCAGCTGTTTCTGCACTGGAGAATTAATGCAGTTTGACACAGCTGTAACTGCTATGGCTCAATGCTATCAAATTCTGGGATTTGTAGTTTTGTGAGATATTTTGCCTTCTCTGTCTGAGAGCCCAGGCTTCACATTAAACAACAAACCCCAGGTTTCCATAGGATGGAGCCATGATTGTTACAGCAGTGTCCAACCGCATTCCTTCTGCAATGTGGCAGCAGCCTTAGATACACTGGTATCTGAAATGCAGTTCCTTTTGGGACTTACAAATCTGATGAAGCAATTCTATGAATACCTTTGACAGCCAAAATGCATGAGGAAATTGACAGAGTGATTGGACGGAACCGTGCCCCAAACATTGAAGACCGGAGCCAGATGCCGTATATGGATGCCGTCATCCACGAAGTGCAGAGAATCAGCGACCTTATCCCCATGAATCTGGGCCACATGGTTACCCGTGACACTGAATTCAGAGGCTACGTTCTCCCTAAGGTACTTCCGAAGGGGTGGAGCAGGAAAAACAGGGGAGGCCCAGGAGTATGTTGTCTTCTTCAATGCACATTTATGACCTCCATCAATTGACAAACTTCAACTTTCTTCAGAAAATGACTTTTGGGGGAGGAACATAGAACCCGAACAGACAGGCCAAAATAAAGCTGCTTCAGATCACTTTGGAGGTATGCTGTTTAAATGATGCATGCGTCCTAAGATGCTGGAAGCCGTGCCAAAGCCACACTCCAGTCCTAAGAACTAGAGCACAGCTTTGGCGCAGCTTCCAGCCTCTTAAGATGTATGTGTCTTTTAAACAGCATACCTCCAAAGTGGCCCAAAGCAGCTTTATTTTGGCCTGTCTGTTTGGGCCCATATTTAAAAGATTGTAGGTGTTACCAACCAAACTTTAACCACTTCTTGGGCAGAGTTCGCCTCAAGGGTGATATCACAATACTATTGATATAGTATCATTAACCTCAATGTGGACAGTAGCAGGTAATGTCCTAGTACATTATGTTTTTAGTTTAGTTTATCTTTACTTGTTGTGGCACCATAATCAAAACCAGGGCTAAATAATGAACCCATAAACTCTAGACCAGCTTGCTAATAAGAAAGAAACCAATAGATTGCACTAATGGTGAATCGTAAAAATTAAAGTCCACAGGCCACTTAGCCTGTTTGGTCCTCTAGCCCTGCTCAACATCACCTCTGAATTCAGAAGAAACCAATAATGTCCTGCATCAAGTCAAGCATTCTGACATCTTTTCATGGGCTACCTAAACGGAGACCACAGATCACCAACAGTTTTTGGACAACACTCTGAGACTTTCTGCTCTGCATACTGCCAGTGCCTTTGCTGAACCTTTGCACTTCTGACTTCAACATTTTTCCTTTCTTTTCTGTCCCAGGGAACAGAGGTCTACCCGCTGCTTAGCACTGTTCTGCATGACCCCACAAAGTTTAAAACACCCAATGTTTTCAACCCGGAGAACTTCCTAGATGAGAATGGACACTTTAAGAAGAACGATGCCTTTGTGCCATTCTCCTCAGGTACGGCTTTCCTAAGCAAAGGGTGGATGGTATCCTACTGAAGGGCCCTGGGGACACAATGCTTAAATGCAAGTACTGTAACCACAAGGTTGTGAGTTCAATCCCAGGGGCTCCAAGGTTGACTCAGCCTTCCATCCTTTCGTAGGTTGGTAAAATGAGTACCAAGCTTGTTGGGTGCAATTGGCTTACAGATTGTAAACTGCTTAGAGAGTGCTGAGTTCACTGATCAGTGGTACAGAAATGTAAATGCTATTGCTACTGAAACTTCAGGTCCTGAACAGTCAGCCACTGTTATGACTCACTGACTGATCTCTCCCCTTGTTTAATCCCTAGCAGAATCTCAGGAGGTTTCCCCCCCTGACATATGGTTATGAGGAACAGGTAATGCAAGTTGAGAAAACACATCAGAGTCCATGGGAGACTACCCTTGACCTTCCTTCACATTGAGATCTGCTTCCTATTCATAGCTCTTGAACTGAGAATGCACCACAAAAGAAAACCACCATCCCTGCACATGATCTCACAGCTAATAATCCTGAAAAGCCTCTATATTCGGTAGCCATCTCCCACTGCTCCTGGATGTATTGCTACCATTGCTGTGGCTACCATATTGTTACCATCACTAGTCATTGATACCATTCATAGTCCTCCTCTATCAGTTGATCCGTTCAGTTTTGAGACCTCTCTTAGGTCTTAGCTGATGGTCATCACTGTAGCAAGTGACAACAATGGGTGCTTCTACACCGTAGAAATAATGCAGTTTGACACCACTTTAACTGCCATGGCTCTAGCCTTTCCCTGAAGTTGACGGCCCTGACACTATATCCAGACATATTTTCAGATGGAGAGGTCCCTAGTTCTAGCAGTCATAGGGCAGTAGCCAAGATCCTACCTTTTGTGGGTGGAATGTAACACTCCAGCCATGCAGTTCCACAGCCCTGCTGCACCTGGAAGGCAGCTTTGGAGTCTGCTGTCATGGACATTTACTGACCAGGGGAAGAAGGAGAGTTCCCAGGCAGCACCCAGCTGCATTTTGTGGAAGAAGTGAATAACCTGAGGGTGTCCTTGTGGATCTTCAGCAACTTGCCAGAGATCCAGGAAGATTAGATCAGCTTTCCCTTGCCATCTGCAGAACTGCAGCTGAGACTGGATGCTGCCTCAATCATCGCATTATTCTGGAAGTGTTCTGGAGGAGTTTATTCCTGATGTAAGATGCCAGCCACAGTTGCTGGTGAAATGTCAGAAATAAACTCTTCCAGAACATGGCCACATAGCCCAAAAAACCCACAAAAAATATAGGTGCCGGCCGTGAAAGCCTTCCACTTCACAAAATAGTGAGTACCTCCTTCTGAAAAGTGCAAAAAAAGGATATTTAAGTGTGTATCCTCAGGTTATGCAATTGTAAGTCACCAACAGGATTCCAGCCATATTGTATACCTATCCTGGGGAACAAGAAATGGTGCAAAGGAGGATTAAAAATGGGAGACATATCTGCATCCCCTAAAATTACATGAACGAGGCCAGAGCAATTGTACAATATCCCATTCATTTGTTTCCGAGGAGATGTCCAGATAGAAAACTCTTAGTGCCCTCTCTTTCCCACTGTTGATTCTCTTGTTTTCTTTGCAGGGAAGCGGATCTGTCTGGGTGAAACCTTGGCCCGGATGGAGCTTTTCCTCTTCTTCACTACCATCCTGCAGAGCTTCCGGTTGAAACCCTGCATACCCCCGGAGAACATTGACACAACTCCGCAGGAGAGTGGCTTTGCCAACATCCCACCCTTCTACCAACTCTCCATCATCCCACGCTGAGTCAAAGAGGGAGAGAGAGAGAGAAAGACCAAACCCAGAAGGCTCTTTTCTCTCTGGCCATGCGGCTCTTGCATAGGCTTGATTCCCAAGCTGCATAGGATGTAAGCTGTCCTCTCATTTTCTCTATTGGGTCTAGCAAAGATTTTTTCCCTTCTTGATATGGCTTCTGCCATTTCATGCGAGATTAGGCTTGTTGGGCTAGGATGCATTTGGATGCCCAGATAGGAAGCAGGGAGAGTTGTCAACTTTTTTTTATTATCCTATTTCTAATCCATTGCCATATTTCCTATGCCCTCTTTCACCCGAAGACTTTAATGCCACTTGGATTTTAGATATGTATTTCCAACTATATCATAGGTAGAGATCATGCAGGGGTCCAAATTTTGTTTGGCACCATCTCCCTGAAGTTCCAGCCAGCAGAGCCTGTGCAGTGCAACAATAATATATCTATCTCTGCATCATTTATATAAAGATGTGATTGAGGTTGCCTTGGATTTATAAACTTTTTAAAATAACATATTAATATATGTGTTTGGACTTCTGTTTTGAACGTAAGCCAGGAGATTCTGGACAGTAGGATTGAAGCAGGTGAAAATAGTGTGTTCCTTCTACTGTGTGATCCAGCTCTTTCCAGAGATGTTGATTTTATGGAGCCAACCAAAAGCAACTTCTGTTCCCAGGTCTCAGCCATAGCGGTTTTCCAGAAACCACCCCATAAAGTCCTTGACCATCCCCCAGTCTTCCATATTTGCTTGCACATCCCCACCACCAGTCCCTGGTTTCAAGTGGCTTAAGGAAGACTATTTGGGGAGAACATTTGGTCCATGCTACGGAATGTGTTTTTGCATAATCTGCTTAAGTCACACTCTTTTCAATGGCACAATGGGGAGTTGGTTTGGACCAGCTCCACAAGACGTTTCAAGTTACTAGCTATTCTCAGGGTGGATTCGCTAGCCCTAATCCTGTCTTTTCATGGGGTTTTGTTCTTCATGCCTCCTTTGCTTGTTTGCTTGTTCTTTCATTTGCTTGCTTCTGCTAGGAGTGGAGTCCTTGGCTAATTTCTCAGGCAGATTTTGGCAGCATCAAGCACACTACAAACACTTGGACTCTATTGGGCAACTGACCATGAGATTCCACCAGCCAGATTGTTTTGCACAGCAACCAGAGATATAGACCAAAATCCTGTTAGTGAAATATGTATATGTTACTTGAGGTTCTGTGCACATATGTCTTGGTTCAGAAGGGGTGCAAGGGGCTGTTCATTAGGTCCTTGTGCTCCATCCAGAAATCCACTGCCCTGACAAGGCTTGCCAGAACAGGATCAGGATCATCCCAGCTCCCCAAGTTTATGAGGCAAAGCCTGAGACTTAAATACCGTTAAGCATGTCGCATTAAATACCAAACACAGTTGTTCATAGCAACACACACACAGTGTATATTCCTGTTTGGAAATTACAATGTGGGATGTATCAAGATCAGGGTGAAATGAGATTATCCCTTCTCACCTACTTATGAGACAGAAGAAGGAACATTTAATCTAGCTAGAGGTTGGATGCAGAACTGGATGCAGAAGTTGGACAGGAAAGAAGGAAACAGCTATGTAAATACACTCCTGAAGTCTCACGTGAAGCCAAAATAACTAAACTGTTGTATTTTGGATATGTCACGAGAAAACATGGCTCAGTTAAAAAGCATAATATTGCTCAGTAAAGTTGATGGCAGTCAGGGAAAACGAAGACCACATTTCACATGTTTAGACTCAGTCAGGATAGTCACAGCCCTGAGTTTGCAAGACCTGAGGAGGGCTGTTAGCAACAGAATCTTTTGGAAGTCTCTCATTTTAAAGGTGCCTTAAGCTAAGGTCAACTTGATGGCACATAACACTCTGGAGGGAAAGCAAACTTCGCCATGCATGTGACACGGGAGAACCTGGGGAATGCAGCTATCATGACTCAAAACAGCCCAGAGGTCAAGATTTGATAACATCCATCCAAGTAAAACAAAGCAGGTGGAAGGAGTCCCAGAAGAAGGGTCCAGAGAAGTCACAAGTCACAAGAATCAAAGGCCATGGTATCAGAGCTGGGGAAGATGCTGTCCACATGTGGTATCTGCATGCAAAGGGATGTTGTATCCCCTTTGAGACTAAGTGAAAGAAAGAAGAATGAACTTTTGTAGACTTGGAACATGCATCTGAGGAAGTCTACGAAATCTCATGCTACCAGCTTTTTTTATTTCAGTTAGTCTCAAAGGGATGCAGTGGCTTAGTGGTTAAGACACCAATTCTGACGATCAGAAGCTCAGAAGGTTGGCAGTTTGAGGCCCGAGTATTGCATGATGGGGGTCCTGTCACTACTCCCAGCTTCTGCCAACCTAGCTGTTTGAAAGCATGTAGATGCAAGTAGATAGATAGGTACAACTTCTCAGTGGGAAGGTAACAGTACTTTAAAGATAAATGTTACCAGAAATAGCAAAAATTGAAGATCACTTTCAAGGAAGAGTTTGCAGAAAACCAAATAAGAGTATTGGGAATCCCAATAAGTACTGGTAAAAAACAACAATTCCAGCAACCTTCCCAAGAAAGCCACCCAAATGCCAATTTTTCTGTCCATTTCACTACAGTCTCCTTTTATTAATAGAGCTAAAGTCTATTCATGTCCTGAAAATATTACCCAGCAAAGGCTGGCTGTTTTTTGTTATGGACCATCGATTAACTTTCATCCCACCTGGCTTCTGCTTGCAAGAGTCCAAGAAATGAATAAATAAAGGAGCAAGTAAATATACTCAAGTACAAAGGTGAAAATTACAAAGGAGGAAGGAGGGAGAGCTCTTCTATACTACGCCGTTGCATAACTTCAGCTGATCCGAGAGGAAACTCAATCTTCTTTTACATAACTGCAGAAACAAAGCCACTCCTTCAGCTGTTTTGTTTGTCTGCCTCTGGAGGGCTCTTTTCAAATCCAAGTTTACCATGTTGATCCTCCTTCTTAGAAGTTGACAAGTAGCTTTTCTAGGTTGGAAGTAAAGAATACCAAAACCGGGCGTGTAATGCAACACTAAAGAAACAGATCTGGTTCCTGAGACCTTTTCACTGGATGGGGTCCATGTGCCAAAGTAATGGTCTTGCATTGCACATGGATGTAAGATTCAAAGGATCAGTGGTCTACCTGGGCCAGTCTAGTTTTCAGTGGGGTGTGAATGCTCTTCTCATGTTTTAAAAGAAGTGGGAGGATGCCAACCAGGACCAGGAGTGTAAGCTATTGTGAGAGGATGAGGGGATTGCCCTCCCAGTAAAAATCCCCCCATGAAATGTTCCTGCGGTCTCAACATTTCTAGCATCCCAGTAACTTGAAACTACAGTTTATATTCAATTCAATTTAGGCATCCAGAACAAAGAAGTAGGCAAGGTGACTAAAGGATCCGAACACAGTACAGTGGTACCCCGGGATACGAATGCGCCGCGTTACGAAATTTCCGGGTTACGAAAAAAATTAATTAAAAAAAATAGTTCCGCGTTACGAAAGTTTTTTCGGGTTACGAAAAAACTTTTGGTGCTTTTCGGCGCTATTTCCCACGAAATCGCGGCTTTTCCCCATTAGCGCCTATGGAGATTCGGCTTGCGAATGCTTTTCGGGTTACGAACGGCGCCCCGGAACGAATTAATTTCGTAACCCGGGGCACCACTGTAAATGTAAAAATTCAAGGTGTGAACCATTTTCAGTGTTTCTCTGTCTGCAATGCTAGAAAGGTGGGGGAAATTTCATGGAGGGGTCATAATTTTTCTTGCAGGGCAAGTGCCTTTGCCCTGGACACTTGGTTCTTCTGGAATGTGACTTTGGCTGTTTCTGTATATATATATATACTCGACTATAGGTCCACCTTGTGTATACGTTGAGGGGAGGTTTGGAGGCCAAAATTATGGATTCTGATATAACCTGTGTATAAATCAAGGGTAAAACTTAGGTGGATGTAACAAAATATGTAAAGCAGTGATTTTCAAACTTTGGTCCTCTAGGTATTATGTATTCCAGCTCCCTGAAGCCTCAGTTATCTTGGCCAATGGTCAGGAAGTCTGGAAGCTGAAGTCCAAAACATCTTGAGGACCAAGGTTTGGGAACCACTGACATAAAGAATGAAGGAAAAGGAAATAATAATAATAATAATAATAATAATAATAATAATAATAATAATAATTTATAGCCCGCCCAATCACAAGGAATCCAGGCGGGTTACAACAGTAAAAATAAAGATAATAAAATAAAATACAATAAATAAATAAAATACAATAAAATTAAAGAGAGCGAAGTGAGTACATTCACAGATAGGCCTGATGGAAGTTGGGCCTCTCTTTTTCACTCCCTCCCAGGTCTGATGATGATGTCATGGAGGGAGGGCTCTTCTTCTTGAGGCAAGGATTTTATTTTAATTAATTTTAATTTAATTCTTCTCATTAAATTTAAGAGAAGAATTGGTGGACAGAGTGACATAAGTCACAGTAAATGGGGAGTAGAACTAGGTAGGGAAGGCCTGCCGGAAGAGATCCGTTTTAAGAGCCTTCTTAAAGGCTATAAGAGTAGAAATGTCACGAATCTCCTTCGGCAGGTCATTCCATAGCTTCGGAGCTGCGATGGAAAAGGCCCTCTGGGTGACTGAACATGATGCCAACTGCCAAGGCACACCATAATTTCCCCACCCAGGCATTCAAAAAGGCTAGAAGTAGCCCCATGGCAGAGAGAATAGAGATGGTCAGTGCTTCTTTTAGACCAGGGACTCCCAAACTTTGGTCCTCCAGATGTTTTGGACTTCAGCTTCCAGAATTCCTGACTGTCTGCTAAGCTGACTGGGGCTTCTGAGAGTTGAAGTCCAAAAACCTGGAGGATAAAAGGTTGGGAATCACTGTTTTAGACTAAGGTTGACTAAACTCTTGCCTTTCATGACTCTACTCAGAGAAGGGAGTGGTTCCTAATTTGATAAAGGTTAAGTTAAAGTACTTACATTGACCCGTGGATAAGTCATTCCAGGTTCTTTAGGTTGATGTTTTGAATGAAATTTCTAGACTTACACGTGAGCATACACAATACAGTACTCCTAAGTGACGCCTGCTGGAAGTTGCCTTTATGTACACAATGCGCTTTTGCTAATGTAAGATTGCTTGCTTAGGAGAAAAGCTTTCTGTCAAAGATCTTCTCCTTTCCACGCTCTATTCACATGCCATTGTTTGGTGTGCGCACGTGTGTTTGTGTGTATAGGACTCTCATCTCCCACAAGAACGGGAGGCAAAGTCCCTGCTGAGTCAGAAGCGGGTAAAGAAGTATGATAAACAACTCAGTAACTTCCCACTTAGTTACTGAGCTCCACACTGCAAAAATAATCCAGTTTGAGACCGTCTTAACTGTCCCAGCTCAATGCTAGGGAATCCTAGGAATTGTTGTTTATTGGGGCACCAAAGCTCTCTGATTCAGAAAGCTAAATGTCTCACAAAACTACAGTTCCCATAATTTCCTAACACTGAGCCAGGGCAGTGAAAGCAGTCTGAAATGGGATTATTTCTGCAAGTGTTTTGGACCTGAGTTGCATGGAGTAAATTAGTGCGTAATGGCAACTAAATAGAATTCAAGGGATCCCCTCTCCTACTCAAGAACATGTGTCATATGGATAGCTGCATTGCTGCTTATCTGCATATCTATAATTATCTCCGTGGCTGAGTTTTAAAGGAATGCTAGCCAAGATGGACTCTGTTCCCCAAATAGGTTCAGCGCCTTTGAAAATTCCTTTGAAACTAAAGTGGGTGCCTCACCCCATGGATATGGACACCTGCAGTCACTACAGGTGAGAGTTGCAGATGATCTCCTTGTCCTTGCTAATCTAAAATCTAGGTCCTGCAAGGTTTGGATCCACTAGACCATCGCACTTTTTAGCATCCCAAGGTAACCCACAAATCCCCATTTTGCAGTGACTCAGCCTGGCACAGCTGGTTCTCAATTTTGGAACATGTCTATGAATTTACAAAGTGCCACTCTGTCACTACTGGGAGACCACAACTGTGGGTATATCTACACTGTGGAAATAATGGAGTTTGGCACCACTTTAACAGCCTTGGTTCCGTGCTGCAGAATCTTGGCATTTGTAGTTTGGTGAGGCACCAGCACTCTTTGGTCACTAAAGACCTTGTAAAACTACAAATCTCGGAATTCCACAGGATGGAGCAACAGCACTTAAAGTGATGTCAAACTGCATGATTTCTACAATGTAGATGTACCCTGTGTCGTTGTGTATGACAACTAGACTTTTTTTTTTTTTTTGAAGATGAGTTTTCTCATCTGGGATTTTTGTCCTACCTATTGTTGGGCAGGCGAGGGCACTCTTCCACAGATTTTGAAGGCATCTTTGGTGCTTTCGTTTTATGTATGTTTTTCTTTCGAACTTCACCTGCTGGTTGTACAATGGACCTTTGCTCTCAGAAAACAGATATATTAAAAATGTTTTTTAAAAATGTTAAAATCTAGGAAAGCAGTTGCCTTAGACTGCAAAGGCCCAGTGTTGCCCAGTGCCAGGGATGCACAACATCTCTGGGCAAGGAGACATTTTTCAAATTCAACTGTTTAAGGACCACATGCCCAAGATTTTATGTTTAATGTGGTTTTTCTATTCCTTTTTGCGCTCTCCAAGGGGCGCCATAGCTGCAGTGGCGCGGCTTTGTGACGCCCCTCCAGCACTGCGTCATGTAGATGCAGCACTGGAGTCGTGCCATGATGCCACATGCCATCTGGAAGGGCGCATGGTATCATGATGTAATGGGGGTGGAGTCAGGGTATCCAGCATGTGGACACTGTGCCCTTACTCTCCACTTGCACAGCATAGGAATTGTGGGCACATCTACCCTGTTGAAACAATTCAGTTTGACACCAGTTTGAGTGCAGTAGCTCTATCCTATGGAATCCTGGGATGTGCCATGTTACAATGTCTGTATCATTCTCTGCCAAAGAGTACTGGTGCCTCATCAAACTACAAATCCTGGGATTCTGTAGGATGAAGGCATGACAGTTAAAGTGGGGTCAAACGGTATTATTTCTACAGTGCAGATGCACCCTGAGTCAAGCACCTATAAGTTATGGAAGCAAAGTGGCGAGAGATGAAGGAGGTAGGTGGGAAAAGAATGCTTCACCTTGTGTGTACGTATATGTAATTTCAAGTCCCATGAATTTCATTGGGTTTTTAAAAATAAGGAATGCTCAGATGTGACTTTGCCATTGCCTTCCTCTGAATATAGCTTATAGCATCTAGGGATATTTTTTTTTTGACAGTCCTGCACCCAAATATTAACCAGAGCTGACCAGGTTTCAAGATCAGACAGAATCTGCTATTTTCATGGTGTTTATGCCTTAGGCAGAATTTTTCCCCCTTTAGTCTGGGCTGATGAATGCCAACAAACCTGTTTTCTCCTCTGGTCAGGCTGACCAGTTTCAGTCGCATATTGTACATACTGTACTGTGTGTATTGACTCAAGACAACCATTCAGTTGAACATCCATCCTATTCGCCATGGAGATCGGAGGGGTGCTGACCATCTTGCTAGGCATTTGCTTGGTCCTCATCTCTTTATGGAGGAGGAGGCACAAAGAGGGGAAGTTGCCTCCCGGACCAATGCCCCTGCCCTTCTTCGGCAACTTACTGCAATTGAAAATTAAAGATAACTTCAAGTCCTTCCTAGAGGTGAGTTGTATCATCTTTGTCATGAAAAAAAAAGGGGGGGATGGGGAGGAACTCTCATGTGAGTTGTGTCATCTTTGCCATGTTGTGTCATCTTTGCTAGGTTCATGAGGTGCCTGCATATTTAGTTTCCAAGAGTTCCAGTCTTTCAGTTTGCATGTTGAGTGTTCTGGTATGGCTTTACTATGAGAACAGAAGAAAACTCCACATTTACCATTTTTCTGTTGTCCACCTTCTCTTCCAGCTAAGAAACAAATATGGCCCTGTATTCACAGTGTACCTGGGTCCCCGCCGAGTTGTGATTCTTTTTGGGCACGAGACAGTGAAGGAAGCTCTGGTGGACCATGCGGAAGAGTTCAGCGGGAGGGGAGAACTGGCTTCCATTGAAAGGACCTTTAATGGATTTGGTGAGTGGCTTGGATCTCATGTGACTTGCCAGTTGCCAGTGAAGGCCAAGATCCTACATTCTCAGGTATAGGACCGGCGTTCTCCATGAAGAAATACAATATGACCCACTGTTACCACTCCAGGTCTCATTGAGCTGTGATAGTCCTTCACCCAAAGCCATCCCTCTGCTAGTGGAAAGTGGAAGAAGGAGTGTGACAGATTGCATCACCCCAAGCCTCCAACAGCTAGGAATCCTGCTACTCATCCTGCCCTTATTTCCCCAAATTCTTCCCTTTCTGGAGTGGGTTACTAGGCCTTAGGGTGAAACCTTTAAATATGGAGTGGTGGCAGTGTTGTATGGGTTCTTCAGTTGGGTATGCATGGCCTGACTCCAATTCAGGCTTGACAGAGATAGGTTTAAAACAAGAGTAGGTAAAGTTTGATTAAGCATAGCATGAACAAATAATAATCTTTAATATTCTATTCTGTTGTTGTTGTTGTTGTTGTTGTTGTTGTTGTGTGCCTTCAAGTCATTTCTTACTTAAGATGACCCTAAGGCATCCTTATCAGGTGGATTTTCTGGGGCTGAAAGTGTGTGACCCACCCAAAGGGACTTCCTTGGCCAAGTGGGGAATAGAACTCAAATCTCCAGAGTCGTAGTCCAATGCTCAACTAGGCTTCCCAAATTCATAGACTCTCTTCTTTCTCAAACCCAGAACTCTGTCTCTATTAGTTCAAAACGCTGTCTGTATCAGCTCAAGGATGCTAGCCAAAGTGTGATGGAACATTATGACCAGCAGAATGAAAAACTGTGGTATGAACCTGTTGGTTAGTCCCAACTAGAAGGGACCCATTGACTCAAATGCTGAATGCCACATCAACTCATATGTAAATTCCATTGATCCAGTGGCCCTACATTAATTGGGACTAAACAACAGGGGGCTTTGTTGTAGGACTCCATGAAAGGAGCATGATCCCATCTTCTTCAACATTGCTCCACAGTTCCATCTGGACAAGGGGCTATCCTTGGGGAGGGAGGTGCAGAGCCTTCATTGTAGACCCCATCCCTCTCTCCTCAGGACTTGCCTTCTCCAACGGGGAACGCTGGAAGCAGCTCCGTCACTTCTCTCTCATCACATTGAAGAATTTTGGGATGGGGAGATGGTCCATCGAAGAGCGGATCCAGGAAGAAGCACAGTACCTGCTGGAGGAATTCAGGAAAACCAAGGGTTGGTGTTGACCTTGCCCACCTCTTTCCATTGCTTTAAGGAAAGAATATCAGCAACTTTCCTAGCCAGGATTAAGCCAGAGTGGCAACCACTAGTGAATCTCTCTTTTGTCCTTTTCCAGGTATGCCATTTGACCCCACCTTCTTTCTAAGCCGCACAGTTTCCAACATTATGAGCTCCATTGTTTTTGGCAGTCGTTTTGAGTATGAAGACAAGACCTTCCTCTCCTTGTTGGAAATGATAGAGAAAGCCTTCATTGAGATGAGCACCCCTTGGGCACGGGTAAGGGGACACAGCTATCCCTTCCAAATACTGTGACTTTGTTGCATTTTGGAACTTTTTTGGGGGGTGAAGGATGAAAAAATACCTTCCCTGTATAAAAACAACACTTTTGCAGACACAGAAAGTGGTGAGAATCCTACTGAGACGCTATGCTAGTGTGAATGAAATTTCCTCCTATGGGAGGCTTAGTTGATCCCTTCTCTCTGGTCTTTCCAATGGCAAGAAAAGAGCTTTTTATTCATTTTATTTGACTCATAACGCATGTGACAGAAGAGATGTTTAATACAGCTGTGCACTTATCTGTTGTTGCTGTTGTAGTTGTTGTTGCCATTGTTGTGTACCTTTAAATTGATTCTGAAACTGGATGCAAACCACCTTCAGTTCTACACAAGGAGAAAGGCAGGACATAAATTAAGACTGGGATCCTATATTATGGCCTATGGGCTATGTATTAACTGTGTAGTACAGGACCTAAGAAACCTTGCTAGTGAATTGCGAAGATGCATATTGGGGCACAATCAAGGGTGTGCCAATGAGCATCGGTAGCATTCATTGTGTATGGGCATGCCTAGCTGGTATCCCTAATGCTTATTGAGTTCAGCTTGCACCATCCTAACTCATGTTTTTGCTATGCAAAGGGATCTTATAACACCTTTGAGATTAAATGTGCAAAAGAAGTTGTAGCATAAGCTTTCATAGACTTGGTCTACTCTCAGGAAGTAGACCAAGTCTATGACAGCATGCTACGTCTTCCTTCACAGTTACTCCCTAAGATTCTACAAGGTTCCTTTGCATGCTGATATTCCAGACTAACATGGCTAGATGTCTCATTGTTTTGGTCATCGGAAAGGTTGGCATTCTCTATCAACTACACAATGTCCAGGAACCTCTCCTTTTCTCCGTTGCAATCCCAGCAACGCACCTCTTTCCATGTCAGTGGATATCAGGAAGAGTAGTTGTATCAAGCTAATTCCATCAAACTATTTTCATCAAGGTGATGTGGCTGATGGACAAAACCAACAGTAACTGTTGCTCTTCATTCTAGCTCTATGAAATGTATTCTGGCATCATGCAATACTTGCCTGGGAGACACAACTGTATCTATGACCTCCTGGAGAAGCTGAAAGCCTTCATTGCTGAGAAAGTCAAAGTCAGTCAAGAGACACTGGATCCCAACAACCCAAGAGATTTTATTGACTGCTTCCTCATCCAGATGGAGAAGGTATTCCCTGTCACCCAAGGAAGAAGGATTCAGTGTTAAAAGTCGAAATCAACTGGATTTGTTCTGTGAGGTCTGGAAATTGGGGAGGATGAAAAAGAAAGAAATGGAAGATTTCCAGTTGATACAAATTATTGGTGTATTTGGTGCATTGTATCTTGTGCAAAATAAATATGCAAGGAGGGGATAGGGAGGCAACCAGGATGGTCATGGTGTTAGGGCAGATTCCCTGGATGGGAAGCTTCTAATGTTTGGATCCTTTGAGCTGAAAAACCTGTAAGTGATGGGTGCTGGTGGTAGAGGTTTGTAGAATTAGGCATGATATTTGGAGACAGTTTTCTTCCTTGTAAACGACAGCAGAATTTGGGGTTACTCCATGAAGTTAATAGACAAGATATGGAGATGGTGGGGAAAGGATTGACATGATTTTAAAAAGTGGAAGAAGTATCTCAGTAGTTGTTACGCATGATGGCTACATGGGTCGTCTGTGTTTCAAAGACAAGGCCCCTACTCTGAGTGACTGTCTATGTACACGGCTTGTGTAAACAGCTATGTAAACAGCTTGTGGAGGAACACTGTTTACCAGAATGAAGGGGTCAAACCTGATATGATTGTGACTTAGGATTCTTCTGAGATTCTCCTGGATTGTCTCCTATCTTTAGAAGCGCATTTTGTAATCAAGGAGACAAGATTCCTCCATTGGCTCTTTGCTTTGAAGCATTACCAACATACATCCTGAAATCTTATATGGGGCAATATATTGTTCCACCATAATTGAACTACAAGACCTCGCCCTCATCCCTTTCTGCAAGACCTATTTTCCACTATACACGCCATGGTCATTTAGTGGCCTCTCCTTAGCCACAGATTCTTTATCCACAGCTTGAACATATCTTTTTATACGGGACACCATTTGATTATTGCCACTGTATTAAATGTGCCTTGAGCATCCATGGATGTTGGTATCCGGGGGGCGTAGGGGATTCCTGGAACCAAACCCCAGCGGATACCAAGGACCCATTGTATACAAAAGAAGTACACATGATCCCATAACCCCTAGTAATTCATCAACAATATTCTGGCTTTGGACTCCCATAGATAAGAGAGTTGTATGTCCAAACATAATAACAACCTCTGCCATGCATTTACTAATTGAAGATAATCTTTCTCTCTTCCTTTAAAGGAAAAGGGAAAGCCTTCCACCGAATTCACTACGAAAAATTTGGTTCTCACTGCTCTCAACATGTTCTTTGCTGGTACAGAAACTGTCAGCTCCACCTTGAAATACGGATTCCTCTTGCTGATGAAACACCCAGAAGTAGAAGGTACAAAACTGGCCAAAAATCAAGGGTTTGCTATTAAATAGGGCTTGCACAAGGAAAGCAGGAAAGTTACTGACACGTTCACTGACAAAACTAGACAAAACTGGACCCAATGGGAAACCCACCAGCTTTTGAATTCTACAGGTCATAAGGAAATAGTAGACATCAGTGCCAGCATGAGACCAGGATAAATGCACTGAAACTACTTTCTCAATTTCTTTAAAACTTTGCCAATCGCAGAACTGAGATCATCAGATCCCATATCCCAAACCAAATCCCAGTGGTGCAGTGCCATTCCTCTGGCCTGCATATCTTCACTCTCACTGGTTGCTCTTCCTGGAAACATGTTCTCCCTCTCTTTACAGAGAAGATCCACCAAGAAATTGATTCTGTCATTGGCCACAACCGTATTCCTGCTGTGAAGGACAGGATGAACATGCCCTACACAGATGCAGTCATCCATGAGATCCAAAGGTTCTCAAATTTCATCCCCTTGGGATTGCCACATATGGTGACCCGGGACACTGAGTTTCGGGGTTACCTCCTTCCCAAGGTGAGGTGTGAGTTGTTTATATGAAGCCCTAGGGAGACCATGTGCGAGATCTTCATTGCTTCCCCCTGTCACCCCTTCATTGACATTCATTTCTCTGTCTTCTCTTGTTCCAGGGCACTAACGTATTCCCCTTACTAGGCTCAGCTTTGAATGACCCCAAATATTTCAGTCACCCTGCAATATTCAACCCTGAACACTTCCTAGATGAGGAAGGTCGCTTTAAGAAGAATGAGGCCTTTGTGCCATTCTCCTCAGGTAGGGCTTCATTGCCATGTTCCTTTTGCTATTTATTTTGTATTTATTGCACTTATATGCCGCCAAAATGGGAACCAAGGCAGCTGTCATCCATGAGATCTGACTGCAAACTTCTTTCAGAAACAAGAGCAGCTCAACAGGAGGTCCTTCTTTGCACACAAGGACAGAGGTCTATTGATAATGCTAATCACAGTGAATGGCATCGAAAGATGAAATTCTAATTCCACCCAAATGTATGCCAATGCTGCATTTTGTTAGTGTGATGGATTTGGGGCCTAGAAGAGTTGAATTCCAACCGCTGCTCAATATGGGACACACTAGATGGCCTTCATCATCCTTTTTAGTTTAACCTATCCTGAAAGTTAGTGGGAATAAAATGGGACGTTCCCCTTTCTATACCACAGCAGGAATCATTGAAGAGGGTGAGGATAATAATAATAGGGCCCATACAGACAAGCCAAAATAAAGCTGTTGTGGGTCACTTTGGAGGTATACTATTTAAAGGACACACACATCTTAAGAATCCAGAAGCTGTGCCAAAGCTGCGCTCCAATCCTTAGGACTAGAGCATGGCTTTGGCGCAGCTTCTGGCCTCTTAGGATGCATGAATCATTTAAATAGCATACCTCTAAAGTGACATGGGAAAGCTTTATTTTGGCTTGTCTGTATGGACTCATAGTTTCAATTAGGCTTGCTACAGTGAAAACTGAGTATGGCTTCAGTACTTGTAATGGCTGTACAGAAGTGGGAATTTCAGTGGTTGTGACTTGTCACACAACCAGGTAACAAGCAACGCCTGCTGAAATTCCCTCTTTTATGCAAACAATGAAGGGTTCATATACTACGTCAAGTAGGTTGGTGGAAGGTATGCATGTAACTGTAAAGGGGAGTTCCAAGAGTAAAAAGTCTGAATACCACTGAACCCAAGCAAAGTGCTGTTTCCATCCTGGAAAGCAGGAGGAGAGAGGCTGGGATGGGGTGGTGGCAAACTCATGAATAATCCAATTTGCAGATGTTAAACCAGCAAGTGCAGAAGGCCAACTGTAGTACTATTGAATACGGATCTGTAACTCTAGTTTATGGCTCCGTAACTGCAATATAGAATGCCACACTTTATCCATAGCTGTTGATGCCCTCCTGTGCATACAGTACAACATGGACCAAGCGCTCCAACTGTTTTCACTTTGGTGGCCTGTGTCTGGTTTTTGTTCCATCCCCAGGAAAACGCGTCTGCGTGGGAGAAGCTATAGCCCGCATGGAGCTCTTCTTGTATTTCACCACCATCCTGCAAAACTTTTCAATCAAATCCATTGTGGCTCCAAAGGATATTGACATCTCTCCCCAGATAAGTGGCTTTGGGACCATTCCTCCTGCGTATGAGATGTGTTTGGTGCCTCACTGATCTTGCCATTGAGGTGGTGTCCATCTTGCATGGATGCAGGGGAGGAAGATCCTGTTCACAACTTTTCTCCTCTGTGTCTCTTGAGAATCATTCACAAACACACACTTCTGGCATTGTTTTAACTATAGTCACTGTTGTAAATGGAATTCTGGAAAAGATGGGCCTGCTAGGCATGTCACCATTGAGATCGTTCTTGTGGCCTCTCCAGTTTGAAAAGGCATTTATACCATTTTTAAATTGCACATTCATCATCTTTGCACAGCTCTGTATAGTATTCGTTTTTGTATTGCTCTTGTCTTGATTGAATCTGTCATTAAGCTGCATGTAAGCAAACAAACTGTCTTCCTTAAGAAACTTTTCTTGTGATTTAAGCTCATACAAAAGGTCATCATAAAAGAACCATTTCCAATTTTTAACCTGTTCCTTTGTGTTTTTTATTTTTAAAAAAAGGCTTCCTCCGGTGAGGTGGCTAATGTTATCTTAGGGGAAAGTATCTGCTTAAATTTTACCAAACTTGTAAAAAGGCCTTTGTAATACAGTTCACCTGCACCGTATGTGGGCGCACCATATGCAGCTTTAAGCATACATTGAAGCCACGTGGCAATCAAACAAATGGTGTGCGCGCCCATGGCACATGCACCGTGCCATGAGCACGTGCCTCCATTGTTTGCAGTTTGACATCGCTATAGGTGCTGCAGCTCCGTCCTATGGAATACTGGGATTTGTAGTTTTACAATGTCTTTAGCCTTCTCTTTCAGTGTGCTGGTGGCTCACAAAACTACAACTCCCAGGATTCTGTAAGATGGAGCTACAGCACTTAAAGTGGTGTCAAACGGCATTATTTTTTACGGCGTAGAACAGATGAATCCTTGGCCTTTGCTCTCTGCCTTTCTCCAGCATTGTGAAAGATGTTGGCTTTGGAACCTCTCCTGCGCTGGACTTGAAGCTTCATGAGAACTCACATAGGAGGGCATGTGTCCTTCATGTGGGAACCCTGGCAGACATCCATGCTCAATCATGGCTCTGTGGGTCTTTCTGCTAATCCTTCTTTTGACTCTGGTTTCTCAAGCACTGGGGCAACTTGCAATCTAGCTGGGTCTGCTGCCACCGACTGCTGCCAAGAGTCATCTCAGGGCTGATGTTCATCCCATGCCTAGAAAATTACTTTTTTAAAGGTGTCTGTTCCTGTGAAACCCTTGTCCCTTGTTCCTCATGACCTTCTAGTCCTGTTCATTCTTTTTGAACGGAAAAGCCTTTCAACTGTCCCAATTTGGAAGGGACAGTTCCGATCAATCATCATCCTGCTTTTTCAACTACTTTTAAAATGTTCCAGTTACTCTGCCAATATTAGAGATTCCCCAGCTCTGACTGCTAACATTGTGACTACTACAATTTGCACATGAAGTCTAATGGGACTGTTGTGTGATCAGGCACTTATTTATGGATTTCCCCCATCAGTGAAAAGGGATGCCAGAGGTCCTCCTTTTCCCAGACATGTCCTACATTTCAACCTTATGTCCAAGAGTCTAGGAGGAATTGCAAAACCGCCCTCTATTTTGGGCCATAAAGTCAGTCCTTGTGTCATCCAGTGCCTCTAACTCAAAAGATTTATTACTACTGTATTTTGACTGCTGAAAACAGCTGAGGAGAAGACTATCACTGACCATTTGGTTTGTTTTTCTTGATGGAGGTACGGAAAGAAAAGGTGGATCTGGGTTGTTGAAGCAGATCGGCGGCACTAAGAGGAAGGCTAGAGGTGAAAGTGTGTGGTTTGAGGTGGTGAGGAAGACGCAGGAAGGATGAGAGAGCAAATGGAGATCTTAGCTTGACACTAGTACTGAGGTTCAAACACAATGGTAGAAAAACTGCAATGATTAATGTGTTGAATTTGTATATTCAGAATGCAAACTCATAACATGCATAATTACAATAACCTGCAACATTAATAATTTGATGCCTGGATATGAGAGACTGGAATATGGCAACCCTACCACTACCCAAGAGAGCCTGGCATGCCCTCAAACCTTCTCTTCTAGGAAAACTAGATCCTTGGGCTGAAATATGACTTTTAGGTCACAAGTGAGTAACTCAAGGCCCACTCGATGTTGTTGGACCACAACCTAATCACCAGCAAAGTCGAGAATGGAGAAGATGTTAACCTTTCCCCATCATTCCACTCCTGAAAGCTTGTTATCTTTCCCTTTTTCCAAAATAACAACAGCTGGAAAGCACATATAATGTCCTGGTCACATGTCTTCTCTTTTATCTTTGGCAGGATTTAAAATAGTTGTCAAGGACAAAATTTATTTAGGGAGGATGAACATTGTATGGCTACATTGCGCCACATGATAAGACAGGGAATGAACTAAAGCACCATGTTAAGTGTCATCTTTCACGTACGCTGTCCTTTATAAATCTGGCAGGACTCTTGAACTCTTCCCAAGAGCTCAGGGAAGTTTGCCAAGGAGTGTCCTCCATGGAGGTGGTCTCAGTGTTTCTGCTGCTCTTTCTCTGTGCCTGTTGTCTCCTTGCCACCTTGACATGGAAAAGCTGGAGAGGCAAAGGCCTCCTGCCCCC